>NC_056631.2:76044326-76269326 GCF_002870075.4 Lactuca sativa | reverse complement strand
TCATTCCTCAGAGGTAGCTCCGCAGAGTGGTTCTTTAGAATTTTTTTTTTCACATCGATTCCTCGGAGCTTATATTCATTCTGCGAAAAAAAGGTTCATTCCTTGAAGGTAGCTACGCGTAATTGTTCTTAAGATATTTTTTTTGCCACATCGATTCCGCAGAGCTGTTACTCATTCTGCAGAGCCCTCAGAGATCACCTCTGCGGAATCCATGTCTATTCTTTGAAATTCGATTTTTTGTGTCTATTTTTTGGAATTCAACCCAAAAAATGTCTATATGCAGCAAGATCCTATATATATATATATATATATATATATATATATATATATATATATATATATATATATATATATATATACCTTTAAAAATATTTTTAAAGCTCTTTTTTTCATTAAAATTTTTTATACATGTATTTAGTAATATGTATAAATCGTTTACATGAAAAAAAATTAAAAACATTTTCTTATATGAATAACGTGTTTATGAAAAACGTTTTTATACATGTATTTAATAGAACAAATTACTGCAATCGTCCCTATGGATTGCAAAAATTGCATGTTTGATCCCTATCTTTTGTTTTGCACTAAGACCATCCCTATGTTTTGTTTTGTTACAGATATAGACCTTACTCAAAATGAAATGACTATAATACCCTCATTTATCTATTTTTGTAATATTCATATATGATGTTTTTATTTATTTATTTAATTATATATTATATTTAATTAGTGGTTTACCTAGTAAATGTGACCCACCCTATTCTCCTTAAACCTTCTTCCCCACATCGTATACCTTTCCTTCCCCATACTTCCAACGCCCTTTCTCAAACGCTATCATGCTCACTTACTGGAAAATCCTTAAGAAATGTTCTATAGTTGGAAAATAGACCGTCTTCTCTCTAGGGTTTGTGCCCTATTTAAATAACTTATGTTGCCTTGGGTGCATCTTATGGTCAGCCTCCACTTCTTCAAACCCTAAGAACAAAACCTAATCTTCATTGAGTATTTACGAGCCTTTGTGTGGTCTTTTGTGGTGTTTTTGTTCCCATTGAAGGAAGTGAAGCTTGGTGGTGAGGCTTTGGTGGACTTGGAGCTTGAAGATCCAGGATCTTCATCAATTTTGAAGGCCATTTGAGGTATAAAGCTCCTAACTTCATGGTTCCTTATGGTAGATCTACTTTAGGGCTTTATTTGTGCACTTTTGGGTCCTTTAAGCCTTATTTGGGAGTATGGGCTACTCCAGCAGCTTGGGATGATATATATCTAGGGTTTTTAAGGTCCCTTTACATAAAAATGATAACTTGATGGGTTCAGCTCAACCATGCAAGGTTGATGTGTCTTCTTAATGGAGTTAAGATGCTAGAAATGGACTTTAGGGTGCTTTTAGCCATGAAAAGGCTTAAAGTCTTCGAGTTTATGGTTTAGGACCTTGACATGATATTAGTTTGTAGGTTGGATGATAAGTTCTTAAGTGGTTAAGACGTTTGACCAAAGGCTTGAAATCAGGCCAGCATGTGGGGCGTACTGGGTGCGAACCCCATCTCCTGAATCGATAGCGTATGCAGGGCGTACGAGCCTGGTACACCAAGTGTACGTTAGTCAGCGGGCCGAAGGAGTTGTGGGCTTAGTTTATTTGGGCTATGTTTTGATTGGGCTTGGACCCTTAACTTCTATGGATCATTTATGGACTTTGGGTAAGGCCTGATACATGTATATCGGGCAGGGCCTGATGGATGTGATGAGGCAGGGCCCATCACAAGATATTGATAGATCTGTTTCTAGCGGGGCTTGATGTCACATAGGGCCCGATGATGGGCGGGGTCTAATGGGTGTTGGGCAATGTCCCATTGTATGTTAGATATGTATGGTATGTGGTGTTTTGGGGAACTCACTAAGCATTGTGCTTATGGTTTTCAGTTTTTTTTTCATTTACTTCTGGATTGAAAAGGAAGAGCTTGGGATGATCGCATCACACACACAATGTTGTTCCGTATTTTATTTGGCTCTGATGTAATTAGATAATTTTGACATACTCTTATCTCAATATGCTTTTTATGAAAATGTTTTGGATGATGGTTTATTTGTTATAAAAGTGAAATATTTGGTATTAAATTTTGGGACGTTACAGGTTGGTATCTGAGCCTTGGTTTGAGGGATTCAGGCATACTCTCGAGTGTGTCTGAACTCAAACTGATAATTTGGTAAAAAAATTCACAAAAGGAAACATTTTACATAAAGATTTTTCTAATAGAATAAAGGGGTGTGGTGCATTCAATTGACCACGCTCAAGTAAGTTTTCCTAAAATACCCATACATGTTTATGTTATACTTTGAACTGTGAATCAGTGAATCACATGCTAGATTCGGGCTAAGGATCTAGGATAGATTCCTTTGCATGCCTGCTATATGATCTTGTAGACTTGCATGCTAGTACTGATCCGTCGGTGATAGGATGGTCTATTTAGGTTATGCTTGATTCCGATTACTCAATGCTCGAATGCCGACTACTTTGTGCTTTTTTTTGAAGTTCTCATTAACTTCAGCTAACTAGTAAGCGAATATGCTAAGTTACATATTATTGAGACTAAATAATTTTGTAAGGTTAGGTTTTAACTCTATTGTGCATCTCTTGTTTGAGCTCAACCGTTGTAGTGTGAAACCTTTCATTCGAATAATTATATGGTGTCGGTTATATGTATTTGTATTCATGAGCTAGTTAGAGGGTGTTAGTAGGAGTTCCTTCTGCAGCTGATGGTGGTGAGTAGTGTGGTGATTGCCCTAGGAAAACCTAGCAAGAGATTCATTGTTGGGAGAATTATCATGTTGAGAGTTATATGTATAGACAGGGGAGTGACTTGGAGGATTTAGGGCAAACCTTGAGGAAAGTACGGATATATGTGGAAGGTAGTATGGGCCCGTACTACTGGAAGCAGAGGATCCATACTCGATTCAAGGAAAGTTGCGATGATACCAGGAAGCTAGTAGTTTATGGAATTCCTTGATGTATATATTTGTATGTTCTATTGGTTTGAATGGTCTATTTTTAGTATGGTAGTCACTCGAGGAAGACCTGGTAGTAGTTCTGGTGTTGGTGAGGGTTCTGGCTTTAGGGCCGGAAAATTGGATGAGTAGATGCGGGAGTTCATTTTGTCTGAGGTTACCCACAGCAAACTCATGTGATCTTTGGTACGATCAAGGAGGGTATCCTAAAGGTTTTGGAGGATCGTTTGGGCTCTTTCCGTTTTGAGATGATGGCATTGATGGGAGAACGCACATTGACTTTCCGTGGGTTCAAGGCATGTAGGGCTCCAAAGTACTTTGGGAGAAGGACCCGATCGTGAGTAGACGATGGTTAGCGGATGTTACTAATGCCTTCCGCACTAGCAGTTGTCTCAAGGGGACAAAGGTCAAACTAGCTTCCTGTCTTCTGAAAGACATGGCTCGAGATTGGTGGGAGGAGGTTGTGCACATCGTAGGAGACACGACAGTTGATTCAATGGCGTAGGGTGACTTTATGGTGAAGTTTTGAGCTAAGTTTGTACCGGTGATTGAGGTGAAATAGTTGGTAAGGGAGTTTTAGGACCTTCTCCATACTGTGAAGACGGTGTATGAGATCAGTGCCATGTTCCGCGAGAGGGTGTTGCTGGTTCTGCAGTATGTGGCAGATGATGAGATGAAGAAGACAAGATACCATGAGATGTTAAGGAGCGATATCTTGTAGTTTATGAGCCGATCCAGATGTAGGACACTGGAGGATATGATTGCGAGATCCATATAAATATATATATATATATATATATATATATATATATATATATATATATATATATATAAAGAGAGAGAGAGAGAGAGAGAGAGAGAGAGATTTGGATATGGAAAGGAAGATAACTCTAGATCAGGTTCAAAGTTCAGGGAGTTCAGGAAAAAGGCCCAAGGTATTTGATTTGAAATCGAGAGGCCAGCATGGCCGGAGCCACGGTGGCAAGTGCAACAAGACGCACGATGGGGCGTGCAGGGTGGGTGGTTCCGACTGCATCAAGTGCGGTAGGACAATTCATTTCAGCAGTGATTGTACTGCTACCACCACTACCAAGACATCCAATTTTATTTGCTTTCATTGCAACAACAAGGGCCATAATAAGGCCGATTTCCCAAGTTTGGAAGGAGCAGGACTAGTGGTAGCACCCGCTCCAACAACTCTATAGATTACTGATGGCCGCCAGGGCAAGGCGGCTGAACCTATTGTGAGAAGCAGGGCTTTTCAGCTGACAGCCGAGCATGCTCGTGCAGTGCCTGATATGGTGACGGGTATGTATCTTCTCCTTATCTCCTTATTTATGTTGATTTTTCTACATATATTTGTGTGTTTTGTTTTAGGATCATTCCTTGTGAACGGTATCTCTGCCTTGGTATTGTTTGATTTGGGGGCTACCCGATCTTTTGTATCTTTTGCGCTGAACAAGAGGTTTGTTGGTGCTCCAGGGGAACTGGATTGTCCATTAGAGTTCGAGATTGTGGATGATCGATCTTTCCGGGTATCGAGGGTTCATCGGGGTTGTGTGCTAGAGATGTTCAGCGAGCAGTATCCGATTGATTTGATTCATATCCCTTTGAGCGGGAATAAGGTAATTATAGGGTTGGACTGGTTGAGCCCCAATAGGGTAGTGATTGATTACGAGTATCAGATGGTACGTATTTGGACCCCAAGTGGGGGAGAGTTAGTGGTTCAGGGAGAGGGTGCTCAACATGGGTTGATTCTATGTTCAGCGGCCGGGGCCAAACGCTATCTTCAACAGGGTTGTTCTGGATATGTTGTCTATGTTATGGATACTCTGGATAAGGGTATGGCGATTGTGGATGATGTGCCAGTTGTTTTTGAATACCCGGATGTGTTTTCGGAGGACTTGTGTGGAGTGCCTCTGGTGAGGCAGGTGAAGTTCGCCATGGGGAGTGCCAATCCTGTTGGTGAAGAAGAAGGATAGGTCACATCAGATGTGTATTGACTACCGGGAGCTGAATAAGCTAACAATGAAGAACCGTTATCCACTACTGAGGATTGACTACTTGTTTGACTAACTTTAGGGTGCATCTTGGTTCTCCAAGATCAATCTACGTTCGGGTTATCATCAGATGAGGGTTAGAGAGAAGGATGTGCAAAAGACAGACTTCCAGACTCGTTATAGTCATTACGAGTTCATAGCGATGCCCTTTAGGCTCACCAATGCTCCAGTCGTGTTCATGGATCTCCTGAACCACATATGCAAGCTGATGTTGGATCGGTCGGTGATTGTATTTATTGATGTCACCCTGGTCTATTCCAAGACCCAGGAGCTACATGAGGAGCATTTGAAGGAGGTATTGGAGACCTTGAGGAGGGAGAGACTTTTTGCGAAGTTCTCTAATTATGAGTTCTGGTTGCATGAGGTGTAGTTTTAGGGGCACCTTGTTAACTAGAATGGTATTCTGGTCAATCCGGCCAAGGTCGAGGTGGTGATGGGATGGGAGGTTCTGAAGTCTCCATCTAAGATTTGGAGTTTTCATGGTCTGGCATGTTACTATCGGAGGTTCATTAAGGATTTTTCCAAGATAGCGGTTCCCATGACTCGATTGACAAAGTAGGTTGTAACTTTTTGCTGGGGGCCTGAGCAGCAGACAACTTTTGAAACCCTGAGACAGAGGCTATGTGAGGCGCCGATTTTGACGCTGCCTGAGGGTGTTAATGATTTTGTGGTTTGTTGTGATGCGTTGATCATGGGTCTGGGTACAGTTCTAATGTAGAGGGATCGCGTTATTGCTTATGCTTCGAGGCAGCTGAAGCCTTATGAGGCGAATTAAGTTACACATGATTCAGAGCTGGGGGCGGTGGTGTTTGTATAAAGACACAAAAACCCGAATAAAAATTTTCATTTTTATTTTTCTAAAATAAACAAGTACCATAGATTTAAAACTTTATCCAAAACCATGACAATGTAAAATTGTTAGGTCATCAAAGAACAATATCAAAAATGAGGAAATAATGGGAGAGTGTGTTGTGCCAACATATATGTCGGGCCCTTCCCCTTACTACCGGAAGTACCTGAAACCATAAACACAAATTGTAAGCAAACACTTAGTGAGTTTTCCCAAAGTACTACATACCAACAAACAATTAACACTATGGGCCAAATCACAGTCTAACAATTATTGTCGGGGGCAAATCCCAGCCTTACATACAGGTGCCAGGGGCTAGATCCTGGTCTTTCATACCATTGACAGGGGTTAGATCCTGGTCTTCCATACATTTTCCAGGGGCCACATCCTGGTCTTTCATACACATTTCACACAAATAATTCGCATACTGTAATGCAACGGATGGTCCATCTTTGGTTCCTTCAACCCATTCATACAGTGACAAACTCACCTCAGTCTGGTGGAAACAACAAGATGCTCGACTGCTAAATAGGAAGATCCCACACTCATACAAAAAATAGCCCTAATCAGAATTAGGTACGATCCCAAAGTATGGGCCTAAGCGCTATGTCCAAACACCTAAAATAAGGACTCAAATGCTTTTTCCCATAATGGGCCTAACCATTCCTGGCCCAAACGCAATAACAGGCTCCAAGGCCTAAAAGGTCCAACTACACCACTTAAGGCCCATTAGCAAAATTCAAAGGCCTACCAACTCTAAATAGATCAAGGCCCAAAACCAAATAAGGCCCAATGATCCAAAATTCCAACAAAAGTCGAAAACCCACTACGGCGTACACACGACGTAAATATCTATACACTCGGCGTACTCGAGCGCCATGCAGTACGCACTGTATACATCATGGTATGTTCAGTATACTGAGCTGTTCATAACCTTTAGCTATTTGATGCTTAATCTATGCAACCACTTACTCCAACTTCCAGATCTCGGTCATTAGGGGGGTCCTAGGGCATAATGTTGGCAACTTTATGCCTTAACATGTCTTATGGAGTCCAACATCCATATTTGTTCATCAAAACTCGCATTAAGGGCCTAGTTTCATGCATGACTTCATGTCATCCACCAGGATAACACTTTTATATCTCGAACACATCATAGGGACTGTGATCTAGCATTTCTAGCTTCTGGAGTTGCCCAAACTCACAAACGAGAATCCATGGACCCAAAAGAGCTCATAAACAAACCCTAACTCCAACTATTAAAAGGATCAACAAGGTATGAGCTTTTTACCTTCAAAAGCTTCCTAAGATGATGTAGATTCAAGATCTTGAAGCTTAACTACGTCCAAATCTTCCTCACGAAGTTCTTCTTCTTGAAAATATACCAAAAAGGCCACTAAAGTTACTTCCAAGCTCAAATATCACACTCAAGGGCAAACTAGGGTTTTAGTGATGTTAAGAGTTGTGGAGGCTGATAAGGGTGAAGGTCCAAAGGTAAATGTTCTTAAATGGGGCTCATACCCTAAAATTAGGATTTTAGCTTTTGGCTATGTATGCCCTGCGTATGTGGCTCAGGTCCACGATCCAACACACCCATGTATGCTAAGTGTACATATACGTACGACCAACATACAGAGGGACCTCATTTGCAATTATGTTTTATTTCAAGGACTTAAAAGAAAATACATGGATTCGATTGTTACAACACTCCCACACTTAAATTATACTTCACCCTCGAACTCTACTGTCGTAAACAAATCCAGGTAGTGCTCCCTCATTTCGTCATCCGGCTCCCAAGTCCATGCAGAGCCCTTTTGCTTCTTCCGTTGCACCTTTACCAGATTCACCAGCTTGTTACGTAGAGTTTTATTTTTCATCTATAGAATCACAATGGCCTTCTCCACATAATTCATGCGCTCATCCACCTGAATATTATCCAACGAGATCACTGCAGAATCATCGGCTACACATTTCTGCAACTAAGACATATGGAAAGTGTTATGGATCTTACTGAGCTCATTAGGAAGATCTAGCCGATATACAACCCTGCCAACACGGGCATAAATCCTGAATGGACCAATAAATCGGGGAGCCAGCTTGCCCCTCTTCCGAAATTGGATGACACATTTCCAAGGTGACACCTTCAGCAACACAAATTCTCCCACCTGAAACTAGAGATCTGAACGGCGTCGGTCAGCATAACTCTTCTAACGAATCTGCGCGACCCGCAGTTTGTCGCAAACCTGTTGAATCAACTCAATGGTATTAAGCACCACCTCAGTGCTTCCCATGATGTGATGTCCGACCTCTCCCCAATAAATCGGGGTCCTACACCTCCTTCAATACAACATCACGAATGGTGGTCGACCAATACTAGCATGATAAATGTTGTTGTAGGAGAACTCTGCCAGTAGACGGTAAGTATCCCAACTCCTTCCAAAATCCAACACGCAAGCCCAAAGCATATCCTTGACCGTCTGGATAGTCCGCTCGCTCTGACCATCGGTCTGGGGGTGGTTTGTTGTACTGATATGCGGCTGTGTTACCAACTCCTCATGGAACTTCCTCCAAAATCGAGAGGTGAAACGAACACCTCGATCTGATACCACTGACACTGGCAACCCATGCCTAACTACCACCTCTCGGACATATATATCAGCTAGCTTCTCTGCGAATATACTCTCAGAAATCAGGATAAAATGTGCACTCTTGGTCCACCTGTCTGCAATAACCTAGATAGAATCAACACCTCGCGCTGTCTTGGGAAATTTTGTGATAAAATCCATAATGATCTCCTCCCACTTCCACATTGGGATGGGTAACGGCTGGACCTTGCCGTGTGGTCTCTAATGTTCGGCTTTGACCTTCCTACAAGTCAAACACCGCTCAGCAAACCAAGCAACTTCCCTTTTCATACAGGGCCACCAGTAATTCCATCTCAAATCTTAGTACATCTAGAAAATTTTGATTTATTCACCTCCTCCAAAATCATCTGTCTCGCCCCATCTGATGCTGGAACCCAAACCCTACCACACTATGTCAACAACCCATGACTGTCTCTAACCAACAAAGGAATCTGCCCTTTAATATGCCCAGTCTTCCAATTTTCCTTTTCCAATCCTTCCACCCGAGTCTCCTTGATCAAATCAATCAAAGGTGAAGTGGCAGTCATCTTAAAACAAATATCTCAGATTAATGAGCATACCGCCTTAAGGATCAAAGCATTGGCCACCACATTGGCTTTCCCAGTTTGGTACAAAACCTCGCATTCATAATCTTTACCACATCCAACCACCTCCGCTGTCGCATATTCAAATTTGGTTGATCCGTCAAATATTTCAAAGTTTTATGATCGGTGTAGATAGTACACCGGGCTCGGTATAAATAGTGCCTCTAGATCTTGAGGGAAAACACCACTGCCCACAATTCCAAATCATGTGTGGGGTAATTCGCCTCATGAGGCTTCAACTGCCTCAAGGCGTAAGCAATGGCATGCCCTATCTGCATAAGAATAACTCCCAATCTTGAATTAGAAGCATTACAGTAAACCACAAAATCATCTAATCCCTCAGGTAATGCGAGAATCAGGGCCTCGCACAACCTCTACCTCAAAGTATCGAAGGCCAACTGCTAATCCGGACCCCACCGAAGGTCATATTCTTATTGGTCAGACATGTTAGAGGCACCACAATCTTGGAGAAGTCATGAATAAATCTCTAGTAATACCCCACAATACCTAAGAAACTTTGGATCTCTGATGCATTTTATGGAGTCTCCCAACGCATAACAACCTCGATCTTGGCCAGGTCCATCAAGATTGCATCCTGGTTGATGATGTGCCCAAAAAACTGCACCTTACAATACCAAAACTCATGTTTGGAGAATTTGGCATATAACCTCTCCCTCCTCAAGGTCTCCAACACCTCTAGCAAATGCTGCTCATGCTGCTCCTTGGTCTTAGAGTAGAACATAATATCATCAATAAAAACAATCACGGATCGATCCAACATCGACCTGATGAACCGATTCATGACGTCCATAAAATTTTGTTGGGGAATTGGTGAGCCCGAAGGACATCACCACAAACTATTAATGACCATAACGAGTTCTAAAGGATGTCTTCTGTACATCCTTATCCCTAATCCTCATCTGATGGTATCCCTACCAAAGATCAATCTTGGAAAACCAAGATGCACCATGAAACTGATCAACTAGATCGTCAATCCTCGGAAGTGGGTAACGGTTCTTCACCATTAGCTTGTTCAGTTCCCGATAATGGATACACATTCTGTGTGACCCATCTTTATTCTTCACAAAAAAATCGATGCTCCCCATAGGGAACTGCTCGGACAGATAAAACCCTTGTCTAGTAGTTCCTGCAATTGTGTAGACAACTCCTGCATCTCAGGCTGTGCTAGGCGATACGATGTCTTTGCTATCGGAGCCGAACCAAGCATCAAATCAATGTGAAACTCAACATGCCTCTCAGGAGGCACTCCTGGCAACTCCTCAGGAAAAACATTAGGAAAATCCCGCATAATAGGTACCCTTCTCAATTCTGACATGGCCTCAACGTGTGTATCTGAAACATAAGCCAAATCCCAGAACGACGCTGCTGCAGAAACTTCCTAGCCCTCGCAGTTGAACAAAGAGTTGATCCATGCGAAGCTCTCTCACCAGGAATGACTAGTTCTCCCCCACTTGGGGTTCAAACTCTCACCATCTACCGCTCACAATCAATCATGAACCCATTGCCCAACCAGTCTATCCTGACTATCACCTTCAACCCCTGAAGGGAATTGGTACCAAGTCAATAGGACACCTCTCACTGAACATGTTCAGAATACACCCACTAAAAACCCTCACAACACTTAGAGTACGATCATCCATGATCTCCACCTCTAGAGGGGAGTCCAAAGTCCCTAGAGCATCTCAAAACTTCTTGCTGAAGGAAAGAGATACGAAGGACCGGGTTGCCCCAGAATAAAAAAAACATGAGCAGACAACCAATTGACCAAAAAGGTCCCTATACAAGATCATAGTAAATATAAGCATAACAAGAAAGCAATAAAAGATAGAGTTAAGTCACATACCAGCAACTACATCCGGTGTTTCACGGGCCTCATTGGTGGTTAACTAAAAAGCCTTGCTTTTCACCGTAGGAGCCTCTGCCTTGCCCTACCTCGGGACTTTGGACTCCCCTCTGGCGGTGGAGAAAAAAATCAGAGCCCTATTTGGGCAGTCCCTGCTGACAAGACCTGCCTGGCCAAAACTGAAACATCCAAAGCCCGCAAATTGACAGGCTCCACTATGCGGCTTGCCGTACTTAGCACATCGACCCCGAACCTACTGACCTCTACGATGAGTATCAGTGGTATTGGGTTTCTTGGCCTGGCCCACAGCTATCTGCACCTACTCTGGCTTCCGCTTTGTCCAGAGCTCCAACTCAATTTCCCGCTAAGGGGCTTCTCAGTCATATCATTCAGGGTCTTGCACCCTGAAAAACTCACGAACTCCCTGATATCATCCCTCAACATAGCATGATATCTCATCTTCCTCATCTCCTCATCCGTAGCATACCGCGAAACCAACAACTCCTTATCCCTGAATTTGGCAGTGATCTCCGCCACAGTCTCTGTAGTATAGTGAAGGTCCTGGAACTCCGTCGCCAGCTACTACACCTCAATGGTCGTTGCAAACTCCTGATAAAAACCTCTACACGAAATCCTCCCAAGTTATCACTATAACAACAACTATCCCAACTGCCCTGGTGACCTCCTCCCACCAGTCATGTGCTCTGTCCCTCAGCAAATAGAATGCAAATCCTAACTTTGTCCGCCTCGGGGAAAAATCTCGTGTGCTGAGCGTTCTCCATGTTAACGATCCAACGATGGCTAGCGATGGGGTCCTTAACCCCAAACAACTCAGGTGCCCCACACACCTTGAACTCCCGAAATGAGGAAGTTTGAGCCCCAATATGTCATGTGGCAATCTCGGCTCAAAATGACTAGAGTCGCTCCTCTATGATCTCCATAATCCCCTCCTTGATGGTACCAAAAATCACCAAGGTAGCGTCAAGGATGTCGCGGTAACCTCAGATGCGATGAGCTCATGTAGCCTCTCATCAATTGGCCCAACGCCTAAACCTAAACCTGAACCAGAGCCCGATCCTGAACCTGAACCTCCTCGCGTAGTCATCACCATTCTCAAACTGGAAATATAACATCGAAAACAATCGATAAAGTGGTTTGAGGGGACTTCTCCTCACTGGTCTCCTTAGAGTTTCTAGGTATGCACTCATCTTGTGTACAGGTCCTGTGCTTCAAGTAGTACAGGTCCAATACTACCTTCCACACCTACCTGTACCATCCTCAAGGCCACGCCTGATCCATCCAATTCACCATACTATACTTAGAAACATAATTCATACAACACAACACACACACATATCCTAGACTCTTCTAGGATTTCTCAATCCTCACAAAACTAGAAACCTCAATCAATACTGCAGGTTGCCTTATGCATGCAAGTTATACACAAATAGAATCACATAGATTGTCTAATAAAGTTTCTACCCTAAGTCCACAACCAAAGAAGGAACAAGAAATGAGATAGAATCCATCATTCTAGGGCTATGCAATCCTAATCGTATATAACTTTGAAAGCATACACTTAACAAATAACATAGTTAACATCGATTCTAAGTAATACATAACATCAAATTTTCCTAGGGTATAAGGTATCACACAAGTTAGGTAATTCTATCACATATTTCCCGAAGATATACTTAGCCCTACTCGAGCACGAAATTCACATATCAAGCATACTAATCGTAATTTATAAGCATAGGTAATTTGGGAAACACTTACTTGAGCTCGGACGATCCCACGTATTGCACTCTCCCATTTTACTTAAAAGAACATTTTAAAAAAACAATGCTTTTTCTTTTGAAAAGATAATCGTTTCCTCGGTTTGAGTTTTGACACACCCAAGAGTGTGCCCAAATCCCTCAAACCAAGGATCTGATACCAACTTGTAACGACCCCAAAACCTGAATGAAAATTTTCATTTTTATTTTTCTAAAATAATTAAGTACCATAGACATAAAATTTATACAAAACCATCTCAATGTAAAACTGCTGTGTCATTAGAGTACAATATCAAAAATGTGGAAATAATGGGAGAGTATGTTGTGCCAGCATGTCAGGCCCTTGCCCTTTGTACCATAAGTACCTGAAACCATAAACACAAACTGTAAGCATACGCTTATTGAGTTTTCCCAAAGTATTACATACCAACAAACAATTAATGTTATGGGCCAAATCATAGTCTTACAATTATTGTCGGAGGTCAAATCTCGGTCTCACATACAGGTTCCAAGGACTAGATCTTGGTCTTTCATACCATTGCCAAGGGCCAAATCCTGGTCTTCCATACAATTGTCAGGGGCCACATCCTGGTCTTTCATACACATTTCACACAAATAATTTTCATATTGTAACATAAAGGCTGGTCCGACTTTGGTTCCTTCGACCCATTGATACAATGACAAACTCACCTTAGTCTAGTGGAAACAACAAGATGCTCGGTTGCTAAACAGGAAGATCCCACACTAACATAAAAAAATAGCCCTAATGAAAATTAGGTCACAATCCCAAATTATTGGCCTAAGCCCTAAGTCCAAACACCTAAAATAAGGGCTCAAGTGCTTTTTCCCATAATGGGCCTAACCATTCCCGGCTGAAACGAAATGACGGGCTCCAAGGCCCAAAAGGCCCAACTATATCACTTAAGGTCCATTAGCAAAATTCAAAGTCCTACCAACTCTAAACAGATCAAGGCCCAAAACCAAATAAGGCCCAATGGTCCAGAAGTCCAAAAGCCCACTGGGGCGTACACATGGCGTAAATCTTTGTATGCTCGGCGTACTCGAGTGCCATACAGTACGTGCTGTGTAAATCCTAGTACGCTCAACATAATGAGCTATTCAGAACCTTTAGCTATTTGGAGCTTAATCCATGCAGTCACTTAATCCAACTCCATATCTCGATCATTAGGGCGGTCCTAGGGCATAAAGCTGGCAACTTTATGCCTTAACATGTCTTATGGGAGTCCAGCATCCATATTTGTTCATCAAAACTCGCATTAAGGACCTAGATTCATGCATGGCTTCATATCATCCACCAAGATAACATTTTTATATCTCTACACATCATGGACCCAAAAGGGCTCATAAACAGACCCCAACTCCAACTATCAAAAGGATCAACAAGGTATGAGTTTTTTACCTTCAAAAGCTTCCTAAGATGATGTAGATTTAGGATCTAGAAGCTTAACCACGTCCAAAACTTGCTCACTAAGTTCTTCTTCTTGCAAACACACCAAAAAGGCCACTAAAGTTACTTCCAAGCTCAAATATCACACTCAAGGGCAAATTAGGGTTTTAGGGATGTTAAAAGCTATGGCGGTTGATAAGGGTGAGGGTCCAAAGGTCATAAATGTGCTTAAATAGGGCTTATGCCCTAAAATTAGGGTTTTAGCTTTTGGCTACGTACGCCCCGTGTACGCTTTGTACACCCCACATATGTGACTCAGGTCCCTGATCCAACACGCTCATGTACGCTAAGCGTACATATACATATGCCTAACGTACAGAGGGACCTCATTTGAAATTATGTTTTTATTTCAAGGAATTAAAAGGAAATACCTAGATTCGATTGTTACAATTCGCCCTCAAGATTTGGCGACATTACCTCTATAGGTTCTGTTGTACTATTTACACGGATAAAAAGAGCCTAAGGTATTTGATGGAATAGCCGAATCTGCACATGAGGCAGCGCCGGTGGTTGGATGTGGTGAAGGATTATAATCGTGAGATCCTTTACCATCCGGGATAGGCCAATGTGGTGGCCGATGCTCTCATCCTGAAGGTGGTCGCGGCTCCGATCAGGGATGTTTGTTTGAGGATGATAGTGATTACTCTACTTTTTGAGTAGATTTGAGAGGCTCAGGTTGAGGCTATGAAGGAAGAGCACCAGATGAGTGAGCGCATAGTGGGTCAGGTGGCTTCCTTTGATTATGACAGACGAGGGTTATTGACTTTATCGGAGGGTGTGGGTTCCTTATTAGGGTGGTACGCAACATGTTCTGATGGAGGAGGCAGACAAGTCGAGGCCTTGTATGAAGCATGATGTATAGAGATCTCCATCCTGATTACTGGTGGCCCTGTATGAAGCGGGATGTAGTTTGGTATGTAGAGATGTTCTTGAATTGCATGAAAGTCAAGCTCGAACATCAACGACCTCACAACAAGATGCAAACGTTGGACATTCTTGTTTAGAAGTGGAAAGAGATTACTACGGATTTCATCACAAAGTTTCCTTGGACAGTGCGTGGAGTGGATTCGATATGGGTCATTGTGGATCAATTGACCAAGAGCGTGCATTTTATTCTGATTCACGAGAGTACCTATGCAGAGAAGTTGAGCGATATTTACATCAGGTAGGTTGTGGCACGGCATGGGGTGCCGGTTTTAATGGTTTCATACAAGGATGTCTGCTTTACTTCTTGGTTTTGGAAGAGGTTCCATGAGGAGTTGGGTACTCTTCTTCACTTCAACATGACTTTCCACCCCCAGACTGACGGACAAAGTGAGTGCACTATCCAGACCATAGAGGATATGTTGCAGGCATGTGTATTGGATTTCTGTGAGATTTGGGATACGTATCTCCCTTTGGTAGAGTTTTCATATAACAACAGCTATTATGACAACATCGATCTATCTTCTTTTTATATTCTCTATGGGAGGAAAAGCAGGACCCCGATATGTTGGGGTGAGATCGGTTAGCAAGTCATGGGGAGTACCAAGGTGGTACTTAAGACTATTAAGTTGATTCAGTAGGTTCGGAGTAGACTTCAGACAGCTCAGAGTCGGAAAAAGAGCTATGTTGACAGGCTCTGATCAGATCTGGAGTTTGAGGTTAGGGATATGGTTCTCCTAAAGGTGTCACCTTGGAAAAGTGTCATATGCTTTAGGAATAAGGGCAAGTTAGGCCCCAGGTATATTGTTCCTTTTAGGATTTTGGCCCGGGTGAGCCGGTTTGCTTATCGCTTGGACCTTCCCAAGGAGCTTAGTCAGATCCATAGCATGTTTTATCTCTCTCAGCTGTTGAAATTTTTGGTTGATGATTACGCAGTGGTTCCATTAGAGGATATTCAGGTGGATCACCGCCTAAATTATATCGAGAGACAGGTGACGAATCTTGATAGGAAGACGAAAACCTTGAGGAACAAGATTGTTGAGTTAGTAAAGGTATAGTGGCAACACCGCAAGGGTTCATAATGGACATGGGAGCCGGAGGACGAGATGATGGAATATTACCTAGAGTTATTTGCGGCAGTGGACTTCGAGGAAGAAGTTTGATTCAAGTGGGGGAGAATTGTAACATTTGTGATTTAGCGGTATGTTCCTCTTAACCCCTATGTGTAAATTTTTTTCATTATTGGTACCTAGCCGAGTACATTGGACGTACTTTAACATCCCCAATTTTCACGGCCAGAAAATACCGATTTGGTTATGCTTATTTAAAAACCAGAGTATCATTTTTTGAAGAATAATATTGCAGAATTTGTTCCCAGAAACATGATAATTATATTATCAAATAATTTCCAAAGAAATGTATTTTATTTATATTATAACATTGGGATGTCATTGTCTATATAGAAACATAAGCATAATGAAATATTACAAGCCTTACAGTAATTAAACTAGTGGCCTAATTCTCCTTGAATCTCTCAGTAGAATGTATCATTAATATCGATACATGTGATACAATAACCTGAGTGGGTCAAGTTGGGAAAACTGGTGAGTACATAGGGATTTCAATCCCATGATGTTATACAATATATAATATTGTCCTTTCAAATGCGTATCTAACTCTTGGACTTCTTGACTGCTGTCGGTGCTCAATCTTGCACCCGGTTTTACCCTATGTTGGACTTCCAATCATAACCTTCGAGTTACAAAGTCAATCCTTATTGGAGACTTTTGCTCCTTCCTAAACAGACATAATTTAACAATAAGTTCTTTACTTTGATTATCATAACAGATCGATGAGTTATGTTCTAATGACCTCTCATCGTATGATGCAATGCTTAGACTCAGGTCTTTTTGAGTCAGATTCTAGAATGGAAGATACCTTCCTTCATGTTCTAATGTGGTATAATCACATTCTAGCATGTAACACTTATATCTACAAGCTTCTTACTTTAACGGTGATCACGATACTTCTGTTGATCACTTCGATTATCTTTTACTTCAATCTTCAAGCTTAAGTCGGATGCTACATCGAACTTGGTTCTCTAAACCACGTAACATACTATCTTAGTCAGGCTCGATTTTATATGACCATTAGGTTCAAAATAACAATCATCATCTTAGTCATTACTGAAATGATGGTAATAACAGAAATAAACGAAACAAACTAAACAACTAATGCCTTGGTAAGTTTGTGACTTTCCCTGATCCAAGTGTGAGTATTGTGCTTCCAGTAGTATAGGTCTCTACTACCTTTCACACCTACTCATACTCGTGCCAAGAATTGCCTCTTAGTTTTCCAAGTCACCATACAAAAATTTCACATAGTCATTTAACACATCAGATAAGATAATTAATGTTTATATTATTTCTTGAAACAATTACATAGATATTCAAGTTCACCCTATACTATGCCTCTTATATTAGGCTACACCACATGAAACTATCTATATGGCTCTTTATATCTCGATCTTCATATATATATATATATATATATATATATATATATATATATATATATATATATATATATATATATATATTCTTACTCCTAGTCCCTTACATTGTTAATTGCTTCATCAAGGATCATCCGGAATGCTCTAGCCTTTGGCTTTGGCAGCATGTTTGGCTTTGTAGCTCCTTACCTATTTGGGCAGTCTTGCTTGAAGAGTCCTTCTTCACCACACTTAAAGAAAATTTCTCTCTTGGTCGTGCATTCGATGGCATAGTGACCACTCTTCCCGCATTTGAAGCAGGTTACCTCTTTAGAGCATTTGCCAATGTTTTTCGTTTTACACTTGTCACACCACTTTTCTTCATTGCAACCCTCAAACCTATATCTATTGGGGCCAGACTTCGGGAGCCAATTTTTCTTGTCGGGTCTTGAAGACCCCTCAAACTTACTCTTCTTCCCTACCTCATCTCTTTCCAGACCCTTTTCCCTAAGTTGGATCTCCACATTCTTGGCTGCTCTAACGACTGTCTTTAAAGTAGTTGCCATTTTTACCGTTCCACCAAAGTCTGTTGGCAATCCATTAGAAAACCTATCTATATTGTAGAGTTTAGTAGGCACCAAGTAGGAGATTAGCTTGATCTTCTCGGTGAATGCGGTGGTGTACTCATTAATACTCATCTTCCCCTTCTTTAGGTTTTGAAACTTGTTGTTTAGGTCTATCAAATCTACCTCCGAGCAGTACTGCATTTTCAACTGCTCCAGGAATGCTTCCCAAGACATCCTCATGGCTTCTCCTTATGGAATTGTATCTGCCAACAACTTCCACCAACTTAAAACCCCATTCTTCAGTTGTGTAACTGCAAAGACGGTTTGATGCCTATTGCTGTAGTTGCAACTTTCAAATACCATTTCCATCTCGGAGATCCAGTCCATAATCTCCACTGGCTTTGGGCTTCCAAAAAGACTTGGTTGCTTGGCACCCAAGAAGTTCTTATACATACACCTATCATTGTCAATCTGTAAGGTCCAAAAATGGATCTTACCAGAGATCAAAAGCAAACAACAATCACATAAAATGAATTAATACGCAAAGAAGTAACAAACCAAGCTTGCATACGTTTTATAGTTATAAACATCTGATACAACTTGGTGGGAACCGTGAACACAAAAGGCATCAACAACCAAAATCGTCTAACACAACCCACTATTTATACGCCTATAGATCATGAAGAGTTTACGGCCGTAAGGTGTTCACAGCCGTAAACTCAGTTACAACCGTAAACTGACAATTAAAGCTAATTACAAACACACCCCTATCATTAATTGCAAAAGCTAGACCAAACCACTATTCTAAGCCCTTCACAATCCCTCTGTTCGGGTCGTTCCTCCTTACCACTCGGGGTTCAACTTGACTCATACTACGACTGTAATTTCCCTCATCTGACAGTTCTTTATTCAGTTCAGGCTCAACAACATGCACAATAGGTTCATCCTTATTACGTTGAAGTAGACGCCAAGTCTCTTCCATCTGACGATCCAACGTCGCTTGTATCATTACCAATGTGATAGGTTCGGGTGCAGCTGCTACCTTTGGTGCATTCTCAATTACTCGTGGCTCAGGCTGCTGATTACCATTTCCTAATCCACTTCGAGTTCTCACCATGTCGATTTATACACCAAATCAGACGTTCGATGTGCAATGACAAGAGTTAAGATAGGGAAAGCTTTATTTACAATAGACGTATAAATCTCCTTATCACTCTGAAAAGTTACATGCCAGTTCTAATACTATAATTAAATGTTTAGAAATATGAACACATAAAATTTCTAGATCCGGTCCGGAATAGGCCAAAGATCCGATCAAACGATAACATGATAAAGTGTATAAGGCATCTTATAACATAAATCATTTAGCACATAAAATCAATTTAGGCATCTCCCATAAATAAGCTAGTGTTCATGTCTATTCATGCATACTTTCTAAATACAGCAGACGCTCATCTCACAAACATCACTTAGAATTCTAAGTTTAAGTCTAGAAATTTTCTAAAATTCCTAGTTCACTTAAACTAATTCTCTAATACCAAGTGTGACATCCCTAATTTTCATGACCAGAAAAGACCGATTTGTTTATGTTTATTTAAAAATCATAGTATCCTTTTTTGAAGAATAATATTGCGAAATTTGTTCCCAACAACATGATAATGATATCATCAAAACATTTATGAAGAAATGTATTTTATTTATATTAAAACATTGGGATGTGATTGTTAATAGAGAAACATAAGCATAACGAAATATTACAAGACTTACACTAATTAAACTAGTAGCATAATACTCCTTGTATCTCTCACCAGAATTTATCTTTAATATCGTTACCTGTGATACAATAAATTGAGTGGGTCATGTTGGGAAACTTGGTGAGTACACAGGGATTTCAATCCCACAATGTTATAACACACATACATACACGCACACACACACACACACACACATATATATATATATATATATATATATATATATATATATATATATATATATATATATAAGTCGACGCAATGAGGCTGATGTCAGTGCTCGTGTGGCAAAAGAGGCTGAAGAAGCTGAACGAAAACAGAAGGAAGCCCACGACCTTCTTGAGAGTAGGAAAACTCTTTTTCTTGCCTGGACTCTCGAGAGGATGATTAAAGAAGCCATTGACACACCGAGTATCTTGTGGCTGGAACCTGTAATCTCTTTTGATTGTTCCAATACTGTCGACTCTCAGTTTGACATGCCACTGACCCGAAAGGCGTTCATCTTTCATGCCTTCTCCAACGTTGCAGAGTTCCCTCATCCTTATCCACAGGTTGATCGGGACTTAATCGATTTCTATCTGAAGGCTGCTCAACCTCAGTATCAGACTTGGAGCGCTCAGAAGATTATCAACGTTCGGGTCTTGAAGCCGTATACTGAAGGGAACTTCATTAACATTCGGTTCAAGGTACTTCGGGGATCTGCCAAAACTGAACATGCCATTTCCCTTGCAGATCTTCCAAACCTTAATCCCCATGATTGGATTATCTTGCACAACATCCTTCTCACCAACGAAGCTGAATATGGTCCGATCATCGACTATCTCAAGAGGATGCTGGTGTGCTACATCATGGAAGTTGCACTGATGGATCGGGAGATTGCAAGCGTATTTAAGAAGAAACCAACAATATCTCCTGTTGGATCTGCCAGTGATCTGAACCAAATGCAGATGGGTAGAATTGACACAAGAAGGAATTCAGTCATGTTCACCAGGAACGAAGGGTAGAAATGTCTTTTTGCCTTGGCTGACAAACATCTGTACACTACTGCTTGCTTAGAGCATGTTTTGGGGATCATCCACAGATGCAAGAAAAACTCAGCGGATGATGTCAAGTACTTCGATGACATGATACAATGGTACATTCGGTTCAGACAGACTGTTCTCGCTCTTATCACACGTTTGTTTGATACTGTAAAGAAGACACCCGCTGCTGGCCCGAAGAAGAAGTAGTCTCGCTCCAATTTGACGCAAAGGGGGAGATTGTTGGGTCGTGTTTTGTATTAAGTGTTGCGTCTATTGGGCTCGTTTGTTAGTCCGTTTTTGTATCTCCGGTATGGGCCTGTCCATCTGTGAGAATAGTAGGGTTTATTATAAATATAGGTGCTTGCGAACCTCGTTAGAAAACGATAGAAACGATAGAATAGATTGATCAGAGAAGTTTTAATTATCGTTCTTGTAAACCTAAATCCTCTACAGCGGAAGTTCTTAGTCGAGCTCTGCTGAGGATTGTTTGAATTAATCATTCGACACATTGTGATTCAATCTTGTCTTGTTTATTGTTTTATGTTCTTCGCACTACCTGTTACAAAGATCTAATCAATCTTCAGGTTTATTTAATATCTCATCAATTGGTATCAGAGCAGGAGGCTGTGTAATTCATACACATCTTTTCTGTGAAAAAGGTTGCGATTAGGGTTATTCCGCATTAACTAATATTTATTTAGCCGTCATCCCATAATTGACGTAACTCAACATTTATTTTTGTTGCCCTAATTTAATATATTACAAGTCTGATCTTTTAAACAGGTTTTTTCGATCAAGCATGGACGAATCATAATCTAATCCCATTAACATCTCAAACAGCATTGGATCAACGACAATGATTTCCATCCTTTACACCCAGGATTACGAGGTCTGGGCACATCACTTTGAAGATTATGTCATCGGATCTGAGGACAATGGATATCTAATCTGGGAAGCAATCGTATCTGGACCATTCGCTCATTCAGCAACTTCAAGAATTATTAAAAGTCAGAAGGAGTATAATGACCTTTTGAAAGATGTTAAAGATATTGCTCAAGACGAAAAAGATAAATTTCAGTGCAATATTAAAGCATTGAGACTAATCAGATTCGCTCTTCAATCTGACACTTTCAGGTTGGTGAGTTCATGCAGCACTGCCAAGGAAATATGGGATAGGCTGCGAGAGTTATATTCTACGGAAGAAGATCTCGAGCATTCCATTCAAACCTTGCTTTTGTCCGAATTTGGTGAATTCAAGCAGAGTCCTGAAGAAACTGTAACTCAGACGTTCGATCACTTCAATCATCTTCTTAGTAAGATGATTAAACATGATATTGAAAGGAAGTTGATTGAACAAAATGTTACATTTTTTAACGGTCTCAGATCTGAGTGGAGAGCGGTTGTGTCCACTGTTAAAGCGCATGAGCAATTCAAATCTTACTCTTTGGCGAAACTGGTAGGGATTTTGAAATCCCAAGAAAAGATTGTGTTACAGGAGAAAAATGTGGTTTCAAGCATGGGATCATTGGCTCTTCTGTCCAAAAGCAAAGTTGTGATGGAAGATGAAGACCTCAACCTGCATGATTATGACCTTACCTCTGAAGACTATGCAATGATGGTGTCAAACCCAAAGAGGTTCATCAAGAAAAGGTTCCCTACCAATAAAAACCGAAATTTACAGGGAAGTTACAGTTCTGAAAAGGTTAGGGAAGAACCGAAGGCAGAAGAACCAAAGAAGGAACCGAAAGCTGAAGGAGATTCGGGTGTGAGCTGCTATTATTGTGGAGGAAAGAACCACTATGCCAAAGATTGTGTTCTCAAGAAAATGGCAGAAAAGGATGAGGAGAAAGACGAAGAAACTGTGCTATTGAAAAAGCTGGAAGAGATCAAAAGAAAGAAATCCACTGCTAACCCCTCTATGAATGCTTTAATTGTGCAGGGTTCGGTAGCGGATGATGAGTTCGGTGGCATGGAGGTCTGGTCAACCGATTATGAGGACGATGAAGTCAGGAAGCCATCTCATGGAAATGCCTATGTTGCAAAAGGTGAAGGGAGCGGTGGAAAGTGTTTAATGGTGTCAGACGTGTCTCAGATGAGGGGATACAACACAGATGGTGTGAATGAAGACACAAAGGAGCGAGAGGACTTGTGCTTCACAGCAAAACCTCTCAGCGTGCAGTTTAACGAGCTTGATGAATTAATCAAGAAGGTACAATTAGTTTTTGTTTCATTCAAAGTCCCACAAAGTTCATATGAAAAGGAATTAAGTTAATTCAAGAATCTCTCATCTAGACAGCAGTTTAACTCAAACACGGGTCACCAATTCTAACCTAACTGACCAAATAAGCAGGGTATCTTCAAAGAGTGAGGAACGGAGGATGTGGATCGAGCTAAAGGAGTCGGAGTTAATCAAATCCAAGGATGAAAACATTTATTTACAAAGAGACAATTTAAAACTTTTAAAACAGAGAAATGTCTTTTGTTTAATTGCTAAGCGTCTTTACACTAATATCACTCAACTTCATTTAAACTGTGAAATAGGGCAGAAAATTCATCGCATGATTTTGCCCTTCCTTGAGTTTAAGGAGGATGAAATTGACGCTGAGGCATATAACTGTGAAAGTGTTGTTTCGTCTGAGGATGTTAATCCGACATATATGTATGGTCTAGACAAAATCGAATCTTTCATAAAGTCCAAGGACCATAAAGACATGTTGAAAAATCTTTTGGATGAAAATGATAAACTAAAACTAAGAACTGAAACCATACAAAAGTTTGACTCATTGAATGCCAACCTGAGCACATAAAATAAAATTGATGTTGAAAATGCATCTGAACTCAATGAGGACGATGATATGAGTGAAATTTCTGTTGAAGACACAGTTGATTGTTCAGAGTTTGTCAAGAGCGAACCCAAAAACCACAAAAATCTTATTTCAGAAAATTCTGTGGAGTTTGCTCGTCTGTCCCAACAAAAGTCCCCGATCCTTGAAGAAAAGGCTGTTGTATACCAAAAGGTGAGAACAACTCCAAATCAGGTGTATAAAGTTACAGGCGTAACAGAACATCAGACAGTCGAACTCACAGCTATTATAAACGAAGATAATGCTGATGGTTGTGATGAGTTCTTCTGGTCTGCTCCTATCGACAATGCTGACGAAACACTTGGTCTGTCAGAAAGGACTTCATGGAAAACCAAAGGCAGATATGTGCCAGAACCTTTGAACAAACCTGATAGCTTCGACGTGCCAAGTACTAGTGGTACAAAAGATGTTCCTGAAGAAAAAGGAGTTTATGCAAAAGAAGTCACTCCTTCAAGCGACACATCATCAGTTCAAAGTGAACCTGCTGACAGAAAGCAAAAACAAAAAGTGAATATCCATTGTCAGCCGAAGCAGGTGAGAAATCAAAAACAGCAAAGGAATCAAAGATACAAGAAGAATCTCTCTGAAAGAAAACAGTTCTGGCAATCTCAAAATGCCCATTTCTCTTATCATGAAAGAAATCTAAAGTCAGAGAAAAGCACTGTTAGGTCACAAGAGAGTAATAACAACCGAAGAGAGAGGTTCGGTTCTGAAAGTCAAAACAACCGAAAGGATACGTTCGGCTCTGAAAAATTTGACAACCGAAAGCAAAGGTTCGGTTCAGAAAACACTATCTACCGAAAGCAGAGGTTTGGTTCCGAGAGCAAAAGAGACCAAAGATCTAGGTTCGGTCCCACTCATGATCAAAAACAAAGGGGTCACTTAGAATCTCAAGCCAAGAAATCATCTCAGTCTAACTTCTCTCGTTCTTCTTCTTCTAATTCTTCTAATTACTCTCAACCTCTTTCTAAATTCAACTATGTTCGCACTCAAAAACCTAAATCATCAACAGATATGAAAGGAAATTCAAAGTTTTCATCAGCTGAAACAAATCAAAATAATCCCAGAGTCCAAATACCTAAACCAGAATCCAAACCGAAAGACACAATTCCCAATAAAATTAAGGTTTTCACCATTAAAAGGAAAGATGAAACAACATTAGTAAAAAGAACATATCTTGTTGACATCTCTCTTACTATTCCTGTTCCTGTGAAAGGCTCACGTGGACCCAAGAAACTTTGGATTCCTAAATCTGCTTAATTTTTGCAGGCTATTAGTGACGAGCAGTTTGACGAAGAATGGTACATTGACAGTGGCTGCTCACGTCACATGACACGAAGGAAGGAAGAGCTGAGGGAATTTCGGCCTCTTTCAAACAGTGGAAATGTCAAGTTCGGAAACAACTCCTTCGGCACCATAAAAGGCTATGGAATGATTACAAATGGTGATTTTACGATTAGGAAGGTTGCATACGTTGAAGGACTACAGCACAACCTCATCAGTGTATCTCAGCTTGTTGGAGGTATCAGTCTCAAGGTTTCATTCGATGATGAGGGTTCGGAAATAATTGAGAAGAAGACGAAAAGATTTATTCTCAAATCGGAGCGAAAAGGTGAAATGTTTCCTCTGAACCTCAAACCCATCAAAGGGAATCCAGCTATCTGCCTGTTATCCAAAGCACAATCTAACGAAAGCTGGCTGTGGCACCGAAGGCTCTCTCATCTCAACTTCAAGGATATCAACAAACTTGTCACAAGTGGTCATGTTCGAGGTCTTCCATTGCTCAAATTCGATCGAGAACATTTATGTGCTGCGTGTGAAATGGGGAAGAAGAGTCGTCAAAGTCACCCATCGATTGTAAACACTAAAGTTGTTGAACCATTAGAGTTAATTCACATTGACTTGTGTGGTCCATCATCTATCGAAAGCATTGGCGGTAGCAAGTATATTCTTGTCATCGTTGATGATTTCTCGCGTTTTACATGGGTGTTCTTTCTGAAGCACAAATCTGAAGCGACTCTCAAGCTGAAGACGTTTATCAAGCAGATTGAAGTACAGGTAAAGAAAGTCGTTCGCAACATCAGGAGCGATAATGGTCTAGAGTTCAAAAATAAAGAATTTGAAGAATTCTTAGCCGACAAAGGAACCAGTCATAACTTCTCAGCTCCCTACACCCCTCAACAAAACGGAATTGTCGAAAGACGAAACCGATCTTTGTGTGAGGCGGCCCGAAGCATGCTAAGTTTTGCTTCTTTACCTTTATATTTTTGGGCTGATGCTATTGCTGCAGCTTATTTTACGCAGAACAGGTCATATCTCAATAAGCGATTCACTCTCACTCCTTATGAGATCATCAACAACAGGAAGCCAAATGTCAAATTTTTCCATGTATTCGGCTCATGGGGCTTCATCTTCAATTCTAAAGAACATCGTAACAAGTTCGATGTCAAAGGCAATGAAGGGATATTTTTGGGCTATTCTCTCACTTCTAAAGCCTACAGGGTATTAAACAAGCGCTCGAGGAAAATAGAAGAAACCTATTATGTGACTTTTGATGATAGCTATGTCAAAAAGCTAAAGGCCAAAGAAGACACAGTTGGAGAAATCTTTTCTCACACAGGCCAAGTCACAGCCTCGATTGCAAACCTATTTGAGAAGTTCGTCGAGTTATTTGGTGAACCAGAGAAGGCAACTCTCTTAGAAGCGAGTGCAGCAGACAACAAAGTAGATCATCTGAAGCAACTCATCGAAGATACTGCAAAGAGAATGAATGAAGGAGGATCAAGTTCTGACGACCCTCCATAGCACGATACTTCAGTTGAGGGGGAGGGCACATCTTCGTCATCACAGCCGAGCTCACATGTTGAGGGGGAGAACTATTCTCCAGCTGCTCCTGAAAGCTCATTTGCTCCCGAAAGTCCAGTGGTACCCGAAAGCTCAACACCGCACGAAACTTCTATAGCTCCAAAAACTCAAGACACACCTGAAAGCTTATCTATCGAGGGGGGGAATGCAGATATGTCTTATGACTATGATAGTCAATCTGAACTAGAAGAGATGGTAAACACTGAATTGGATCCATCTTATGATCCAAATTACCCTCCTCTTGTCAAATGGACCAGAGATCATCCTGTTTCTCAGGTTGTCGGTAATGTCTCTGAAAAGGTCCTGACCCGATCACAACTAAAGGCAAAACAAACTTCCTTATTTTCAAAAGTAGAATTCTGTATGTTTAACTCCTTCGTCTCAAAAGTTGAACTAAAGACAGTTAACACTGCTCTTGATCACTCCGATTGGGTTCAAGCTATGCAAGATGAACTGAATGAATTCGAAGGGAATAAAGTTTGGCGTCTCATTCCAACTCCTCCAGATGCCTCAGTTGTTGGTCTCAAATGGGTCTTCAGAAATAAGATGGACAAGGAAGGCAACGTGATACGAAACAAAGCCCGTCTGGTAGTGAAAGGATACTGTCAGGAGGAAGGAATCGACTATGAAGAAACTTTCGCTCCTGTAGCTAGGATGGAATCCGTTAGAATATTTCTTGCCTATGCTGCACACAAAAACTTTGAGGTCTACCAAATGGATGTCAAGTGCGCATTTCTAAATGGAGAACTTGAAGAAATCGTGTACGTGGAGCAACCTCCTGGGTTCGTAAATGAAAGGTACCCCAATCATTGTTACATTTTGGACAAAGCCATATATGGTATGAAACAAGCTCCGAGAGCCTGGTATGAAATGCTAACCAAATTTTTAAAGATGTCAAAATTCAAACAAGGTTCGGTTGACCCAACCTTCTTTCGTAAGAAGGAAGGTAACCACCTTATGATTGTTCAAATTTATGTCGATGATATCATCTTCGGCTCAACGAATCCTGGCTTAACAGCTGAATTCAGAAAGCTGATGGAGACTAAATTTGAAGTGAGCTCAATGGGTCCAATGAACTTTTTCCTTGGTTTAAACATTAGACAGGGACCCGAAGGCATCGTTATTAATCAGGAAGCTTACACGAAGGCTCTCCTTGCAAAATTTGGCATGATGGGAGATTCAAAGGTTAAAGTTCCAATGGCGTTTGGCACCAAGCTTACTCCATCATTGGATAAGCCAACAGTTGATATTACGCTATATCTCCAGATGATCAGTTCACTAATGTATCTCACTGCTAGCAAGCCTGATATCATGTTCTCTGTTTGTTACTGTGCTAGATTTCAGGCGAATCCATGTGAACCTCATATGCTTGCAGTGAAGAACATACTTCGTTATCTCAAGCGAACTACCTCTTTAGGCCTATGGTATCCATCCAACTCAGGCTTCTTCGTTCAAGCCTACTCATATGTAGACCTTGGAGGTTGTGGACTAGACAGGAAAAGCACCACGGGAGGCTGCCAATTCCTAGACGGGAAGTTGG
This sequence comes from Lactuca sativa, assembly GCF_002870075.4. NCBI lineage: Eukaryota > Viridiplantae > Streptophyta > Magnoliopsida > Asterales > Asteraceae > Lactuca > Lactuca sativa. The sequence goes on along the minus strand of NC_056631.2, from coordinate 76,241,054 downwards.
TTAGTTGGCAATCAAAGAAACAGACATGTGTATCTCTGTCTACCGCTGAAGCAGAATATATCGCAGCTGCCTCCTGTACCTCTCAAGTGATTTGGATCCAAAGTCAACTCTGGGATTATGGACTCAATACGAAAAAGATCCCACTATATTGCAACTCAGAAAGTGCAATTAGGATCTGTCATAACCCAGTGCAACACTCGAAGACTAAGCACATAGCACTGAGGTATCACTTCATTAAAGATCATGTGGAAGATGGGAACGTCGAAATTCATTTTGTTCGAACCACTGATCAACTGGCTGACATCTTCACCAAAGCTCTTCCTGGAGCATCGTTCAACAAAATTCTACAAGGGCTAGGTATGATGGAATCGGAGTCAGTACCAAACATTACCTCTCAAACTCAAACGTAAGAAGCGAAATAGACCGAACGTTCGGGTTCGGGTCTTGTACTAATGTACCGAACGCTCGGGTTCGGTTGAATAATCTGCTTTTCGCTCATCAATCAAATGTAGTTTTCTTGGTTGTAGATCTTATGTATAATTGCTCCAATTGCATTTATTTTATTATCAAAGTTATTCTTTTTTTTAAAACCTATTTTCTTTGACAACCGAAATATACCGAACGTTCGGGTTTGGTTCCAAAATTCTTCTTACCCGAAATAGACCGAACGCTCGGGTTCAGTTCCAAAGTTTTTCACAACCGAAATAAACCGAACGCTCGGGTTCGGTTCCAAATTTTTTTTCTCTCTGTAATTTTTTTCTTTTGTCTTATTTTTTATTTCATCTTTTATTTATTCAAAAACTCCAAAAATATTTTGTTCTTTATTTTCTTTTTGGCTTTAATTTTATGTGTGTGTTCGTTTATGGGGAAATTATTGAATTAGCTAAGTGTCCCTAGAAGCATGCTGATGTATGTGTCCAAAGCCTCACCTGATTCTGAATAATAGGCCTTACTGACTTGGTATAAACAAACCTTGTCTTCCCAATTAGGCTTCCTTATTTATTCTAATCATGAGCTACCTAACTCTCTTCTCACATGAGATAAGAGTTTTCTGCTTAGTCCAGTTTTTCACAGCAGAGGTACTTTGTTTTCTTACACCATCTAAATTGCATTTCTCCATCACTTTCGTTTCACAAAAGTAACCCTTGAGACTCTCAGAAATTACCACTGAGGTTTATGGTTACACAATTTCTGTGTTTATGATCTTAGTTTCGTGTCACTACGATCTAAGTGAAACCCAAAATTCAATACCCATTACGAATTGACGGTGAACAACTAATTTGCTCTAGTTTTCACTAATGAATTGACATACGTACCTCCTTGAAATCTCAAAATTTTCTTTTGTGTGATTCCTATGAAATTGTTAACACCCATAACATTTCTTCCCTTGGGATCCAGTTTTAAATTTTTATTGAGATTTTTTTAAAATGTCCTAGCCAAATTAAATTATCTCCAACCTACTTGTTCAATAGACTACACCGGTCTTACAAGTACTTCGCTTGATTTCTGTCTTATATCAAGACTAGGAATTTTGAATTGAAGCGATAGCCACCTTAATAAGCCTAGTTAAAAGAAGCCTTTCAACACTTCTTAATAACTGTTTGATCGTTATTCAACGGGAAACCACACAAACACTTTAAGGTCTCTCTTGACTTTGAAGGAAGAGATTCGTGCCCGAGATCATTTGTTTCGTGTCTTAATTGACATCACATATTTTCCCAAAAATTTTGCTTTATTTCTTTTCTTTTACACCCTAAGCACGAAAATCTTTGATTTTCCAAAATTCAGGTTCTATTAATTACAAGGCATTTTTCTTGGATTGGCAGTCGATTAAAGGTTATGGTTGATTTTAATCCACGTGGCGGTATTTTTCAAAAGATGCCGTTACAATTCAAAGGGATAAGATGAAGACATGCTGACTCAGGCGGGAGTCTAATCGATTTGATTTCAAACGGCGCTAAAAGGGAAAGCATGCGAATCGGAATCGTTTAATCTCCAAACGACGCAAGAAGGGCGCGTGTGAATCTGAACCGTCTCGTCTCCAAACGGCGCCTGATGGGAAGGCGTGTTATTTGGGATCTGACACTCTCTCTCATGCATGATCATCGGCAACCCCAACTGTCACGCATCAGTCAACTCCGGGAAAACCCTTCGTTTTTTGATAGAAGATTTGGGAAGATCTTTCTCTCTCCTTACCCCACAGTATAAAAGGCAACATCCTCCACCGTTTACCTCTTTACTGCAATTAAAATTCCCAAAGCGCAAGAAATCCCTGAACCTTCACTGTTCATCATCTTCTCCACTTTCTTCAAGCAATGGCAGATTCGTCTTCTGTTCACGCAACATCCCACATACTACCCATTCGCCCACAACAAAGCCTAATCATCGATTTATCCCCTCATGTTTACGATGCCTTCATGTTCCCCATTATCGAATGTTTGAAGTTTTCGCCGATTGCTCCTGCACTTACAAGAGCTGAATCCGTTCCGATGGAGTTCTTGTCGCAGATCTTTGCGACTGCTCACTACGACAAAGTCGTTGACAAAATCTTCTTTGATATTTTTCAGCACAAGGCCTCAATTTCAAAGCAAAGATTTTGCTCGTTGTTAGGGTTTGAACCTGATTCCTCGAGGGTTAACCCTGAAACGATTCCAATGGGGCATTTGTTCAACATGTTTTACAACATGGGTTATACGGAGGTGCTTACTACGGTCACGAAGTTCAAGAAGTCGTGCCTACCGCCACAGTGGAACGGGATGTTCACTGTTCTATTCAAAGGGCTTTATGAAAGAAGTGCTGGATCTGATGGTGCCAGTCGGTTGTTTTTGTCCATAATGTATGGTGTCTACAATGGCATCAACATGGATTATGAGTCTGTTCTGTGGCAACAACTCATCCAGAGTCTCTCCTCTACATCCAGGCATTCTTAAATTTCATACGCTAGGTTCTGGACTCTTATCACGAAATGGGTGATGGACAAGTACCACGTTCCCATTGTTGCTGGTGCTCCAATGTCTTCGATTGGTACATTCCATACCATGAAGATCATTGTATCGGACGCTTCAAAGTTTCCATTCAACGGTTCAATTCCGGAAACTATGTATGGCGATGTTCCTGCTGATAGCCGGATTATCCAGACGTACAAAGGATTCAAGCGTTCTGGTCCGAGGGATCTTACTCCGGAGATGTTGAAGTCTATTCATGACGCCGACAAGCCTGCTCCAAGAGGCAAAAAGGCTGATAAGGGGAAACAAGTGGCAAAAGGAGCTAAAGGCCCGTCTCCAAAGAAGAGGAAACCAACCAAGTCTGCTCTGTCTCCACAACAGAAGAGGAGAAAAACTCAGCCGAAGCGAAAGCTGATCATCGCTTCCTCCTCAAGCGAGTCTGAGGGTGAGAGTTCGAATTCTGACGAATCTCCACGAGGCAACACTCCACCCAGATCTCCTACCCCAGAGGTTCATGTCTCTACTTCTCCCATTAACTCTCCACCTAAAACCATTCCTATTTCTATTCCCCCCATAACTTCCACTACTTCAATACCACCCACTTCCATCCCAATACCAACACCAATATTCACTGAAGCAACCACAACATCCACTGCAGATGTTCGAGCCAACGTATCTGATACTGGGGTTCATACTGATGCACCTGAAACCACCCCAGCACCTGAAACCACAAAAGCATCCGAACCTACACCTATACCCGAAACAACCCAACCTGAACCTACCCATACTACTACACCACCAGCTTCACCACCACCACCTTCTCCTGGTCATGTTTCATAGGGTGAAGAACCATTCCTTTGCAGGGAAGATATGACGTTTAACTCGGTCTACTATAGTCCGTTTCAAATACAGAGTGATGACGATGACGACGCTCCTGTCACAAAACGACATCTCAAGGAGCTCCATGACAAAGTTGATTTACTCATCGCCTCCTCTTCCACTTCTCAGTCATCCCTTTCTGAAGATGCAGTTCAGAAGATTGTTGACGCTTTCTCTAAAGCTCAGTAAGATTCCATTGCTTCTGCAACCTCCGCCATCGACGCCTCAACAAAAGCCTGTCAGGCTGCGACCGAAAAAGTCGATAAACTATTTTCTGATGCCTCTTCCCTGTTAAAGTCTTTACAGGAGAGTGCAAATGCTGCAAAGACTAAGTTGGAACCAGTTGTTCAACAGCTAGCAACGTCAGTTTCTACTGAGTTGAAGTCATTCACTTCTTTTCGTCAACTGCTTTCAGACGATAACTCAGCCTTTCACACAACCATTGATGAGCGTCTCGCGAAGCTCCAAGAAGATTTGGCTGCTGAGAACTCTCTTATGGATGTTCTTGCCAAGAAGACCACTGCTCTGAAGGTCAAGAGTGTTCAACTTTCCCACTCTCAACAGGAGATTGACTCTCTTCGGTCCGAAAGGGAGGTGATAAAGACGTGTGTTTCGGATGTCCACTCTGCCATCTCAAACATCCTCGAAGCACATGATCCTATCCTTAACTATTCTGTGAGGCGTACCCTTGCAGAGAAGCTCGCTACCGCCCTTGCCCTGCTAAGCAAAATCGAAGGGCTACTTGATTTCGTGTCCATTCCGAAACAAGGGGGAGAGAAGGAATCTGTATCCCAACCACCTCATTCCTCAAAGACAACTCACACTACCGAACCTCCTCCAGTAGGCCAAGCCTCTGGTTCGGGTGTGAAAGACAAAGGCAAAAATATTGCTGAGGAAGAAGAGGAAGAAGACAAAGAAACAATTGGCGACTTGTTGAAGCGTAGAAGTCGACGCAATGAGGCTGATGTCAGTGCTCGTGTGGCAAAAGAGGTTGAAGAAGCTGAACGAAAATAGAAGGAAGCCCACGACCTTCTTGAGAGTAGGAAAACTCTTTTTCCTGCCTGGACTCTCGAGAGGATGATTAAAGAAGCCATTGACACACCGAGTATCTTGTGGCTGGAACCTGTAATCTCTTTTGATTGTTCCAATACTGTCGACTCTCAGTTTGACATGCCACTGACCCGAAAGGTGTTCATCTTTCATGCCTTCTCCAACGTTGCAGAGTTCCCTCATCCTTATCCAAAGGTTGATCGGGACTTAATCGATTTCTATCTGAAGGCTGCTCAACCTCAGTATCAGACTTGGAGTGTTCAGAAGATTATCAACGTTCGGGTCTTGAAGCCGTATACTGAAGGGAACTTCATTAACATTCAGTTCAAGGTACTTCGGGGATCTGCCAAAACTGAACATGCCATTTCCCTTGCAGATCTTCCAAACCTTAATCCCCATGATTGGATTATCTTGCACAACATCCTTCTCACCAACGAAGCTGAATATGGTCCGATCATCGACCATCTCAAGAGGATGCTGGTGTGCTACATCATGGAAGTTGCACTGATGGATCAGGAGATTGCAAGTGTATTTAAGAAGAAACCAACAATATCTCCTGTTGGATCTGCCAGTGATCTGAACCAAATGCATATGGGTAGAATTGACTCAAGAAGGAATTCAGTCATGTTCACCAGGAACGAAGGGCAGAAATGTCTTTTTGCCTTGGTTGACGAACATCTGTACACTACTGCTTGCTTAGAGCATGTTTTGGGGATCATCCACAGATGCAAGCAAAACTCAGCGGATGATGTCAAGTACTTCGATGACATGATACAATGGTACATTCGGTTCAGACAGACTATTTTCGCTCTTATCACACGTTTGTTTGATACTGTAAAGAAGACACCCGCTGCTGGCCCGAAGAAGAAGTAGTCTCGCTCCAATTTGACGCAAAGGGGGAGATTGTTGGGTCGTGTTTTGTATTAAGTGTTGCGTCTATTGGGCTCGTTTGTTAGTCCGTTTTTGTATCTCCGGTATGGGCCTGTCCATCCGTGAGAATAGTAGGGTTTATTATAAATATAGGTGCTTGCATGCATCTTAGGTTAACGAGGTTAACGATAGAAAACGATAGAAACGATAGAATAGATTGATCAGAGAAGTTTTAATTATTGTTCTTGTAACCCTAAATCCTCTACAACGGAAGTTCTTAGTCGAGCTCTGCTGAGGATTGTTTGAATTAATCATTCGACACATTGTGATTCAATCTTGTCTTGTTTATTGTTTTATGTTCTTCGCACTACTTGTTACAAAGATCTAATCGATCTTCAAGTTTATTTAATATCTCATCATATATATATATATATATATATATATATATATATATATATATATATATATATATATATATATATATATATATATATATATATATATATATATTAGAACTCGCGAGATATAGTTTCATATAAGCAATTTACCCCGCCCTGTCGATCCTCACAACGACACGATCCATACTTTCATATCTAAAATGAATAGCTTTACCTAATCCGTACTCTCGGATCAAGTATGAATGACTATATGTAGTCCTTGCTATCGGATCAATGACAAATGACTATGCCCACTCCATACTCTCGTACTAGGGAAGAATGACTATATCTAATCCATGCTCTCGGATTATCGACATATGACTATGCCCACTCTGTACTCTCGGACTAAGGACGAATGACTATGTCTAATCTATGCTCTCAGATTATCGACAAATGACTATGCCCAATTCATACTCTTGGACTAAGGATGAATGCCAATGTCTAATCCATGATCACGGATCAAAGACAAACTTTAGAGTTCTGCCCTCCATGTATATCTCACTCGTACTCTTAAGGAGATACTACCTGTTATTCATCTTAATTAATTTAGGTTTATTTTGTAAGTCCTAAATCATCATATATTATCAGATACATTCTAAACATGTATTTTGGGCAATATCAAATATCTCACACATAAACATATATTTAATATTTAATCAATATTTGTATTAAAATCATGCTCATGAAGAAGACTATGCACTCACTTGTCAAAGTAACAATTCGAAATTCAGACAGCGCTTCGCTTCTAGCAACCGTCTTTTCCTTTGACGTAACCTACTATCATTATCACTAAGTCTTAGTCTAATATTTATTGCAACTATTTATTAGTCTAGATTCATCATTTATTCATAGTCTACTTCAAAATCTATCAAGTAAGGATCAGCCAGGTAGGACAATTGGGAGGCAAGATCATTTTGACGTATAGCCTTTCTGAAATCCAACAACCTAGCCAACGTGACCATTCTAGAAACCTCTCTTGTAAGTAGATCAATCAGTATAATGACTTCGAATCACTGATAAATCTTGTTTATAGGTTCAAAATAACGATAATTAACTTAAACATAAGTTATACTTAAAGTACGGTAAGCAAAATTTAACTTAAAAGTGGTTTAGTGAGAAACCGGACTTTGCATGGGCAAAGCTTCTCAGCCGAAATCTCTACTTCTTGGAGCTTTTATAATGTTCCGGAGCTTCGCTACTAACACCTATGAAATTCTAGAGAAAGGTCTTGGGACCTTGGGAGGGTTTTGGAAGAGTTTAGATGGAAATGTTTGAAGAAAGGAGTGAAATTCGACTTCTATTTATAAGCTCCCAACAACCCAATATGATGGGCATACTCTAACTACGTTGGGCGTAATGGGTACCACGTGTCAGCATCAGATCACAAGCCTTGGGGAGGAAGGTGTGGTGCCGGATCGCGACACGTGTCGCCCTATTGTTAATCCAAAAATTAATTATCTTGTAAAATCCAAAACTCTAGCATATGAGCTTCGTTTTTCATGTTCTTTATATCCACGCGTAGCTATCGATGATGTCTACAACTTTTGTTGTGACTACTTTAGGTAATTTTGAATTTATTTTTAAATTTATATATTTAATAGTCTTAGACAATTAAAGCCTGTTTAAAATTCATAACTTTGTCATCCGACGTCCGTTTTCGACTGCCTTTATATCGTTGAGCTCCTATTAACAAGATCTTCAATTCTTGTTTGGATTGTGTCGGCTAATAATTGATCAATCTAAAATTTGATTTTTGAGCTGTGCACTTGTATCCCTCATAAAAATCATAAGAAATTTAAACGTTTTTTTAAAACAATCCAAATTTATAAATTGTTTACAATCATTGTTTTCAAAACATTTTCAAACATCGGAGTCTCCCTAAATCATAAGTCATAAAACAAGAGGATGTGTATGGTCACACCTTCAACTTCTCGCGGTCATCCAAAATACCTGAAAGATAACCCAAAATTGTAAGCCAACGCTTAGTGAGTTCCCCCAAAGTACCACAACATAAACATAATAAAAACGACATGCATACAAAGCCTTAAGCCTGACTGGAACGCCCCACCAACCTACAAACTATCTGGGACGCTTAGAGAGCCTTTAGCATGACTGGAACGCGTCTCCGGCCTACAAACTTTCTAGAATGCTCACAGAACCTTCAACATGACTGGAACGCCTCTCCGACCTACAGAAAAATGGGAACGATCACAGAACCTTCATCATGACTGGAACGCCTCACCGGGCCTTCAGCCTATCTGGAACGTTCTTCGGGCCTTAGGCCTGACTGGTACACCTCTCATGCCTGCAGTCTATCCGGGACACCCTGGGTCTCCTTACCTTCAGTATACTCTATTCTGCCTCAACCCAACCACACTCAACATGTCAACATATACATAACCGATAAACATATGAACCTAGTAAACCATAACAACATATCGATATAAACATTACCGGGTTTCTTGACTGACATCACAAAACAGTACAGTCTCAACCCACTGACACTTCAGTGCCATATACAACAAATAAACATATATACAGAAAACGGATAACAGACAGATCTACTGATCACTAAGCATAACATCATCCTATAAACGAGGATATTGATCTAAGAGATCACCACAACGCAATAACATACTATCACATATCAGGATATCTAATCTAATGGGCCGGCCTTGGTGCCTTTGACCCACAAGTACTGTGAGGAAAACTCACCTCAATCCATTGATAATCATATAATTGCTCGAACCGCCAAACCGGATAACCTCGGGCCAACTAACAATAAATACAATCTTAATCAATAATTAATCCGATAACCCAAAATCCGAGGCTCACTCCATAAATGAACTTCCTAAAGGGTAAATAACCATTTTACTCTTTTCCTACGTGTTCCATAACCAAGGCCTAGCCTCAAAATGCATAAAAAGCCCAAAACCCAAAATGGCAATATAAAGCCCAAATCAAAAGCAACAAAAGCCCATTATGATCCAATAACCCAATTAGCCCCCAAAACCATCTTGGAGATACTTGTAAGAAATCCCAAAGTCCATCCATGGCCCAGAGTCCAAAGTCCAATGGCCGAACAAGGCCCAAGTCTCAAAAAGCCCAAAACGGAAAACTGGGGAGTACACCCTATGTACCATAATGGTACGCCCATCATACTCACCCACGGAGCACATATTACAAACGCTTGATGCACGGAATCTTCATTACGTTGAGCGTACTTCCTGCGTACGCCCAACATACTCATCAGGGACCAAAAATCCATATTAAAACAACCCAAAATACGACCCAAAAATGTTTGTTTAAATAATACTAAAGATATTAACCATTTATAATATATCATGAAATCGTACGTCATAAATCACAAAAAGTTATAATAGATGTGTCATGACAAAAAAACTGTATCAACATAACATGGTAACTGCAATGAACTCCTAGGACAAAAGCTGAAACTGTGGTGTGTGCAATGCCATCATCCCGAGCTCTTCCCTTTGCTTGCGGAAGTACCTGAAACCAAGACTGAAACTGTAAGCACAAAGCTTAGTGAGCTCCCCCAAACTACCACATATCATACCATAATACAGATAACACATACTGGGCCCCGCCCACTACATCGGGCCCCGCCCGGCATCAGACTGAAGTCCGGAATAACTAGGGCCCCGCCCGACATCAGACCGAAGTCGGAATAACTCGGACCCTGCCCACTACATCGGGCCCCGCCCGACATCAGACCGAAGTCCGGAGTAAACTGGATATAACATATCATGAACGTATAGCATAATCACATTCTATATCGGGCGTGCCTAACCTACTACACATAACAAAACATGCATGAATCACGAAGACATCAAGCATATATACTACTGCATTGGACCAAGACCCGGAACTACTGCCAACTAAACGGGTCGACATTGTGGTCGTAGACCCGTTCCTACCGGAAGGAAACTCACCTCGTAATGCTGGCTGCTGGGGTGATAAAACTGAGACTGTCTGACTGCTACTCCGGAACTCCCCGGCTACAAATCCCATAAACACTAAATCAAATGTTGATAACTAATCTCAGGGTAAAATGACCATTTTACCCCTGCTATGGTGTGGGTCACAAACATGGCCCCAAACCCTTAATTCCTTCTAATACCTCCAATGGCCCACTAAAGGCCCACTAATGGCCCTAATTTCTACGTTGGGCCCAAATCTCTCTATTGGGCCTTACCCTAGGCCCAACACCTTTATAAGGCCCATATTTACTGACTTTTGATGACTCCTAAGGCCCAAAGATCCTAAGTCCAAAACACAGCCCACTCCAAGGCCCAAATGCTCAAAGTCCAAACTGGTAACGTAAGCGGGGCGTACACCAAGGTACACTGAGCGTACTGGCTGCTGGCCTGTTAAGCCAAAATCTAATTAAGTGCTTATTAATCTGATCCAGAAGCAACAAGTCCAGATCCTAAGCTTGTTCCATGTATTAAGCCATAAAGTTGCTTACTTGATGGCTTACAAGTCTCATAAAGGCTCAAACTTCCAAAAATAACATTCTACTTCCATGGTGCTAACTAGATCTCATGCGTGGTTCCATATAAGCCACAAAGATTGCAACTTTATTGTTAGGAAGATGTTTCTGAGCCTGAAGGATGGAAATCCAAACTCCAAAACCGATTTACAAGATCAAGACTCAACCTTTGGGCTTAAAAAGGTCCAAACTTCCATAACCTAGATCTAGAAGGAAAGAGGACGAAAGTTTAGAACTTTATACCTTCCTTTGCTGACCAAGAGGGTGCAAATTCTAGATCCCTGAGCTCAATATTCTTCTCCAACTTCTTCCCTTCCTTCTACACTACTTTCTTTCCTTGAAACACTCACAAAAGCTTCTTCACACACAAAAAGAGGATAAGAACGAATTAGGGTTTTCTTGAGAGTGAGGAGGCTGATGGGAAAATAGGGAAGGAGGCTATAATGGCGTTTATATAGCCTTAAACCCCTAAAATTAGGGTTTTTCCCCTGGCCGCGTATGCTGGGCATACCATATGATACGTTGCGCGTACGCTTCTCCTCCCCGCGCTTCATTTAATTGCTACGCCCAGCGTACAACGGGTTTACGCCCCGCGTACGGCTTATGGGCAGACTAAGGCTCGGCCCAAAGCAAAGAGGCCCAATCCCATAAACAATTCTATTATAGCCCAACATAAAACTTGAGAATCTAAATAAATTTATACCTCGAAAGGCGATCGTTACACATATTAAGCTCTTAATGGTTAAGCAAATGACTTCCAAACTCAGATATGACCCTAATGTGATGTCTTAACACGTAAAGTTGGCAACTTTACTCCTTTGCATGCTTAATGGGACAAAAATCCTTAATAACATCCATAATAAACATCCAACTCATGCATGGTCCAAGATAACTCACCAAGATGACATTTTTATGAACAAGGTACCTCCCAAAGGCCATGATCCATCATTCTAAGCTCTTGGAGTAGCTCAAACTCACAAGGATGACACTAAGGACCAAAATGAACCCAAAATACACCTTAAACTACATCTAACACCTAGAGTCATCAAGATCAAAACTTTATACCTCAAAAGGGTGGATCAAGATGCAACAAGCCTGGATCCAAAAGCTTCAAGCAATCGCACACTTCTACAAGAAGTTCCTTCATCTTTTATGAACACCAAAATCCATGAAATACAACCAAAAGCTCAAAAACCACTCACATGGGGTTAGGTTTTCGTTTCTAGGGTTTAGAGGGATGGAGGATGAGGATAATAGGGTTTAGTGGTGAGTTAAGGAGCTTAAATAGGGCCCAAGACCCTAAATTAGGGTTTGGGTATGACTGGAATACGCCCGACATACTCCATAAGGCACGCGTGATAAATTTCCTTAGTATGCCTGTAACAGCCCGAAAACCAGGTACCCTTCTATTTATCCCTTCATCTTTGTTATGTTCTCTTTTTAAGGTTGCATGATTAGCGAGTACGCTGGGCGTACAAGGAGTACGCTGCGCGTACTCGTGCGCTTCATTTGGACGCGTTCACCCTCAGGTACGCTAGGCGTACCCAAGGTTACGCGGGGTGTAACCGGTCCAGACCTAAAAACCCTAATTCCTTGGAGGGGCTATGAAAGGAATGTGTGGCTTGACTTCTCAACCACCTTCCCTCAGAAAGAAACCCTAAAGAGAGTGTGCAACTGTTCTTAGGCCATTTGTGAGTATTCTAAGCTTGGTGGTTCCATTTCAAGGTAGCAAAGGAGAAGAGGAGCTCATTGGGGAAGGATAGAAGTGGTACTCAAGTGTAGATCTGAGCTTAGCAAAGATTGAGGCTTCATTTCAAGGTAAAAAGCTCGGATCTTGTCCTATAGTTCTTGTAATATGCTTCATGTACCATTTTCTAGGGTTTTAGTCCCAAAGGTGGAGACTTTTGAGCAAATGGTCTCCATAAGCTTAGATCCCTCGTATTTCTGGTCTATTTGAGTTGTAGACTCATAAAAATGCAATCTTGGTCGTGAACATTGCATCATGCATGAGATCTAGGTCCTTGAGTTGGAATAGAGTGATGTTATGAAGTGTTGGAGCCTTTACAGCCATGCCAAGGCTTAAAGGTCTCGACTTTATGGGTATAGACGCATAAACAGAGCCAGATCTAGAAGTTGGAGTAATGGCTTAACCGATTAAGACCAAAAATAATGTATGCTAAAGTCTGAGGGTTACGCTGGGCGTAACTTCCAGTACGCGCGGCGTACTGGGTGGAGACGCCGATCCATGGGTTGGCGATGTACGCCCCGCGTACATCAAGCAGTACGCCCCGCGTACTCAAAGGGTTGACTTTTGTTGACTTTTTAAGGTTTTGGGTCAACATGAAGACTTTGGGTCAAGGAGGGGTAAAATGGTCTTTTACCCTCTGAGGATGATGATAAGGGTTAAAGTTTAGTTGTGGAAGTCTTGATTATTAAATGATATTTTTATGATTAGGCGAGGTAGAGTCGTCATTGGGTTTTGGAGATAGCGAGTACGCGAGATCTTAGACTTTCCACGAGGTGAGTCTTCTCACTATACGTTACCTTGAGTGGTATTCTGGTTTGGCCAGAGGGTCTTATGTGCTATTTATGAGATTGTATGCTATGTGTTATTTGTATGCTGTATGACTATATAGACCGGACCGGAGGGTCCAACGATTCAGAATGGGCCACAGGGCCCAATGAGCTATGATTGGACCAGAGGGTCCGACGAGCTGCGGGACTGGAGGGTCCCGCTGAGACATCTTGACCAGAGGGTCGGGTTTAGCCTCGAGTGGCGTATTTGTGGTATGTGGTATTTTGGGGAACTCACTAAGCATTATGCTTACAGTTGTTGTGTTTGATGTCTCAGGTACCAGCGAGGACCATGGGAAGGCGACGGCTTGACTCGTACACACTCACACCGATGGAGTTCACATTTGAGAGATCTTGGGAATTTGTTTTGAAAACACTGTTGTTTCGGATTTGAAATTATGATATGATATATATTTGGTGGTTTTAAAAATTAATAATTTAATTGGAATTTTACGTTGTTACAAGTTGGTATCAGAGCCTTGGTTTGAGGGATTCGGATGCACCTTCGGGCGTATTTGAACTCAAACCGAGGATTTGAGAAATTTTACAACCAAAACTGCAAATTTTCTAAAAAGAAAAAGAAGTTTTGGAAACGAGCAGAGTGGATGGTGTGTACGGTCAGCCAGCGCCCGAACGGTGAATCCCCAAAATACCCTTACATTATATGTTATGAGTTATGAGATATTATTTATGCATGATAGAGAGGCTAGGTATTCCTATAAGGACTAGAGTGGCCTGATTTGTGATGCCTTAGCCTAGGAGATTACTGCTGCTATGAGATGCTTTGAGAGTGAGTAGGTAGCGGTGAGGAGCTCATGATAGGTCTACTGAGGGTAGCTAATGCATAGCGAGAGTAGAGTATTTACGACTTGGGATCCTAGGAGGAGGACTTGGATTATATATTGATTCGATGTGGACAATAGTATTCGGCCCGTACTATTGAAAACACCAGATTGGTGCGCAATCCAAGTAAGAATCCTTGGGGGTACCAGGAGTGAGGATGTTTGAGTTATCGAGCGTGAGAATACTCGAGAGTATCCCTGATATTTCTTATGTTGTGTTTCAGAGGTTGATCATGGTTGAGACACGCCATAACCCCGAGAGCAGTGGGGTGAGCGACGAGGAGATCCGTCAGATCATCCATGAGGAGGTGGCTACTGCCATCAGAGCCGAGATTCCGGAGATGCTTGGGTCTATTAAGACCACACTGATCGAGACGTTTGACGAGCGTTATGCTGCCTTGACTGATGCTGCTGTTGCTGCAGCCATAACAGTTGTAGGTGCTGCAAGACCCCAGGGTGGTGATTCGTTGCTATACCGAGAGTTCAGCAACACGAAACCACCTGAGTTCAATGGTACATAGGACCCGATCGCCGCTATGAGGTGGATCTCAGACATGGAGGGGTGTTTCTATACGTGCTCGTGTCCAGAGCACTTGAGGGTGTGATTCGCACTCAACCAGCTTCGCTTGGGGGCGTAGGACTGGTGGAAGTTTGTGACCGCGAGCTATTCTACAGCTGAGCTGACAGCAGTGACCTGGGAGAGGTTTATTGCGATGTTTCGTGACGAGTATGTTCCCCAGGTGGAGAGGGAACGTTTAGCTCAGGAATTTCTGACCCTCAAGCAGGGGACAGAGTCGGTGACAGTGATTACAAGGATGTTTCATGAACGGGCGCTGTTTTGCCCGGAGTTGGTGTCCACTGAGCAGGCTCGCATGAGCCATTATCTGAGTATTTTGAGGAGGGACATCCGTGAGTTCATGGCGAACTCGACTTACCAGACATTTGCCGAGCTCCAGGAAAATGCCAGGAAGAGGGAGATCGAGCTTGAGACACAGGCGAGGGAGGAGACTGAGTTGCAGAGGGGTGATCGACGACTGGCGCAGTCGCAGCCGGCCGCCAAGCGGGCAAAGCCCGCTGATTCGAGGACGGGCAGTTCGAGGGGCCGCACTTGTGGGAAGTGCGGCAAGAGCCATGATGGGCCATGCAAGACTGGGGTATTCTACAAATGTGGGAAGGAAGGACATTTTGCGAGGGACTGTCCGAAGGGGTTCTCGGTTTGCTTCCATTGCAACCAGACCGGCCATCGGAAGGCCGAGTGCCCCCAACTTCAGAGGTCAGCGCAAGGATCTGCACCTGCGGTTCGAGCTGCTGAGACCCGGCCAGTGAAGGCCGAAGCACCGAAGGCTAGGGGGAGAGCCTTCCAGCTGACTGCGGAGGAGGTCCGCGCAGCACCTGACGTCGTGGAGGGTATGTAATCTTTATCTATTTTATGTTGAGTTTATGCTATTGTAATTGCTATATGTTATGCGTAGGTACTTTTCTTGTGAGTTCTGTACCTGCATTGGTTTTATTCGACTCGGGTGCGAGTCGGTCTTTCATATCTTTGGCTTTTAGTCGGCACATTAGTATTCCGAAGGAGGCGTTGAATCGACCTCTGCGGGTTTCCATAGCAGATGAGCGTCAGGTATGTGCTACCGAGGTGATACATGGATGCATGCTGGAGATCTTCGGGGTGGAGTTCCCGATTGATTTGATTCCGATCGCTATGGGGGATGTTTGTATCATAGTAGGAATGGATTGGTTGATCCGTTTTGGGGCTGTCATAGATTGCGAGCGTCAATTGGTGATGATCCGAGATCCTAGTGGGCGAGCGCTGACGGTTTACGGCGAGGGGACTCGTGGTGGTTCGGTTTTCTGTTCAGCCGCTAGAGCGAGGCGGGGTTTACAGCAGGGCTGCAAGGGGTTCGTAGCCTACGTAACAGATGTGCGAGAGGCCGCTGGGAGGCCAAGTTCAGTGGATGAGGTGCCGAGAGCGCGTGAGTTCCCGGACGTGTTTCCCGAGGAGTTGTCGGGTGTGCCTCCCGAGAGGCAGGTGGAGTTTCGTATCGATTTGGTTCCCGAGGCTGCGCCTATCGCCAAGGCGCCGTATCGGCTAGCACCGCTAGAGATGAAGGAGTTATCCTCACAGCTGCAAGAGCTGTTGGGGAAAGGGTTCATCCGTCCCAGTAGCTTTCCCTGGGGAGCGCCGATCCTTTTTGTCAAGAAAAAGGATGGTTCACACCGGATGTGCATTGATTACCGGGAGTTGAACAAGTTGACGGTGAAGAACCGTTATCCGTTACCGAGGATCGACGATCTATTCGATCAGTTGCAGGGGGCGTCTTGGTTCTCCAAGATTGACTTGAGATCGGGATATCACCAGATGAGATTTCGGGATGAGGATATCCAGAAGACGGCGTTTAGGACTCGTTACGGGCATTACGAGTTCGTGGTGATGCCATTCGGGCTCACCAATGCACCAGCGACGTTCATGGATCTCATGAACAGGGTGTGTAGGCCAATGTTGGATCGTTCGGTGATTGTTTTCAATGATGACATCCTGGTGTATTCGAGGACCAGAGAACAGCATGCGGAACATTTGAGGGAGCTCCTCGGAATTCTGAGATCGGAGAGGCTCTTTGCCAAATTCTCCAAGTGCGATTTCTGGTTATGGGAAGTCCAGTTTTTAGGGCATCTCGTTAACCAGAATGGGATATTGGTTGACCCAGCCAAGATTGAGGATGTGATGAGTTGGGAGGTGCCGAGGTCACCTACGGAGATCAGGAGCTTCTTGGGGCTGGCAGGCTACTATAGGAGATTTATCAGAGATTTCTCCAAGATCGTCGTGCCACTTACCAAGTTGACCCGGAAGGGTGTTACTTTCTCATGGGGTCCGAAGCAGCAAACCTCGTTTGAGACCCTTCGTCAGAGATTGTGCGAAGCTCCTGTACTCGCACTACCGGAAGGGATGGAGGATTTCGTGGTGTATTGTGATGCTTCGATATTGGGGATGGGAGCGGTGTTGATGCAGAGAGGGCATGTGATTGTGTATGCATCGAGGCCGTTGAAGCCTCATGAGACGAGATATCCCACCCACGATTTGGAGTTGGGGGTTGTAGTGTTTGCCCTCAAGACCTGGCGTTACTATCTGTATGGGGTTCGGTGTACGATATACACTGACCACAAGAGCTTAAAATACTTGATGGATCAGCCAAACCTGAATATACGCCAAAGGAGATGGTTGGATGTGGTGAAGGATTATGACTGTGAGATCCTGTACCACCCAGGCAAGGCTAATGTCGTAGCCGACGCTTTGAGCCGTAGGTCGGAGAGCGCCCCGATCCGAGGCATTTGTAATAGGTTGACGGTGATGACTCCGGTATTGGACACCATCCGAGGGGCCCAGGCTGAGGCTGCAAGACCAGAGAACCGAAAGCGCGAGCGGGTCGTTGGGCAGGTGTCGGAGTTCGTTACCGATAGTTGGGGGCTTATGACGTTTCAGGGTCGGATTTGGGTACCGTTTGTGGGCGGAACGCGTACCATTTTGATGGAGGAGGCACATCGATCGAAGTTCTCGATCCATCCCGGGGCTACCAAGATGTATTTGGACCTAAAGAAGGAGTATTGGTGGCCCTGTATGAAGAGGGATGTTGCTTGGTTCGTCGACAGGTGCCTAACTTGTCGCCAAGTTAAGGCCGAGCACCAGCATCCGCATGGTAAGCTGCAACCGTTGGAGATTCCCGAGTGGAAGTGGGAACAGATTACCATGGATTTCATCACCAAATTGCCAAGGACCGCGAGAGGAGTCGATGCAATTTGGGTGATTGTGGACAGGTTAACGAAGAGCGCTCATTTTCTTGCTATCAGTGAGAGCTCTTCTGCTGAGAGGTTGGCGGAGTTGTATGTGAGGGAGGTGGTATCGCGGCATGGGGTTCCGTTGTCGATCGTTTCAGATCGAGACGTGCGATTTACTTCCAGTTTTTGGAAGAAGTTCCACGAGGAGTTAGGCACGAGGCTGCATTTCAGTACCGCGTACCACCCGCAGACGGACGGACAGAGCGAGCGGACGATTCAGACGCTTGAGGATATGCTCCGAGCATGTGTTTTGGATTTTGGAGGGAGTTGGGACACCTATCTACCCTTGGCAGAGTTTTCGTACAACAACAACCATCATTCGAGCATTGGTATGCCACCTTTTGAGCTGTTGTATGGGAGGAGGTGTCGCACCCCCATCTACTGGGGAGAGGTGGGGCAACGGGTAATGGGTAGCATAGAGATTGTACTCCAGACGACCGAGCAAATACAGCAGGTCAGACAGAGATTGTTGACCGCGCAGAGTCGCCAGAAGAGTTATGCGGACAGGCGTTGGTCCGAGCTCGAGTTTCAGGTTGGTGACCTTGTGCTCCTAAAGGTCTCTCCTTGGAAAGGAGTGATACGATTCAGGAAGAGGGGCAAGTTGGGACCTCGATACATTGGACCCTTCAGGGTAATTGCTAGGGTAGGAAGGGTAGCCTACCGGTTGGATCTACCTGCTGCATTGGGACAGATCCACGACACCTTTCATGTTTCTCAGTTGAGGAAATGCATTGCCGACGAGTCGACCGTGGTGCCTTTGGATGATATTCAGGTGGATGCAGGCCTGAATTTTTGGAGAGGCCAGTGGCGATCAGGGATCGAAGGGTTAAGGTTCTGAGGAACAAGGAAGTACCCTTGGTACAAGTGCAGTGGCAACATCAGAAGGGGTCAGAGCTGACATGGGATCCCGAGGATGAGATGCGGGATCAGTATCCGGAGTTGCTTTCGGTATGAGACTTCGGGGACGAAGTCTGGTTCTAGTGGGGGAGAATTGTAACAGCCCGAAAACCAGGTACCCTTCTATTTACCCCTTCATCTTTGTTATGTTCTCTTTTTAAGGTTGCATGATTAGCGAGTACGCTGGGCGTACAAGGAGTACGCTGCGCGTACTCATGCGCTTCATTTGGACGCGTTCACCATCAGGTACGCTGGGCGTACCCAAGGTTACGCGGGGCGTAACCGGTCCAGACCTAAAAACCCTAATTCCTTGGAGGGGCTATAAAAGGAATGTGTGGCTCGACTTCTCAGCCACCATCCCTCAGAAAGAAACCCTAAAGAGAGTGTGCAACCGTTCTTAGGCCATTTGTGAGTATTCTAAGCTTGGTGGTGCCATTTCAAGGTAACAAAGGAGAAGAGGAGCTCATTGGGGAAAGCTAGAAGTGGTACTCAAGTGTAGATCTGAGCTTAGCAAAGGTTGAGACTTCATTTCAAGGTAAAAAGCTCGGATCTTGTCCTATAGTTCTTGTAATATGCTTCATGTACCATTTTCTAGGGTTTTAGTCCCAAAGGTGGAGACTTTTGAGCAAATGGTCTCCATAAGCTTAGATCCCTCGTATTTCTGGTCTATTTGAGTTGTAGACTCATAAAAATGCAATCTTGGTCGTGAACATTGCACCATGCTTGAGATCTAGGTCTTTGAGTTGGAATAGAGTGATGTTATGAAGTGTTGGAGCCTTTACAGCCATGCCAAGGCTTAAAGGTCTCGACTTTATGGGTATAGACGCATAAACAGAGCCAGATCTAGAAGTTGGAGTAATGGCTTAACCGATTAAGACCAGAAATAATGTATGCTAAAGTCTGAGGGTTACGCTGGGCGTAACTTCCAGTACGCGCGGCGTACTGGGTGGAGACGCCGATCCATGGGTTGGCGATGTACGCCCCGCGTACATCAAGCAGTACGCC
This sequence comes from Lactuca sativa, assembly GCF_002870075.4. Lineage (NCBI taxonomy): Eukaryota > Viridiplantae > Streptophyta > Magnoliopsida > Asterales > Asteraceae > Lactuca > Lactuca sativa. Next base: position 76,221,208 of record NC_056631.2, on the reverse strand, counting down.
CCGCGTACTCAAAGGGTTGACTTTTGTTGACTTTTTAAGGTTTTGGGTCAACATGAAGACTTTGGGTCAAGGAGGGGTAAAATGGTCTTTTACCCTCTGAGGATGATGATAAGGGTTAAAGTTTAGTTGTGGAAGTCTTGATTATTAAATGATATTTTTATGATTAGGCGAGGTAGAGTCGTCATTGGGTTTTGGAGATAGCGAGTACGCGAGATCTTAGACTTTCCACGAGGTGAGTCTTCTCACTATACGTTACCTTGAGTGGTATTCTAGTTTGGCCAGAGGGTCTTATGTGCTATTTATGAGATTGTATGCTATGTGTTATTTGTATGCTGTATGACTATATAGACCGGACCGGAGGGTCCAACGATTCAGAATGGGCCACAGGGCCCAATGAGCTATGATTGGACCAGAGGGTCCGACGAGCTGCGGGACTGGAGGGTCCCGCTGAGACATCTTGACCAGAGGGTCGGGTTTAGCCTCGAGTGGCGTATTTGTGGTATGTGGTATTTTGGGGAACTCACTAAGCATTATGCTTACAGTTGTTGTGTTTGATGTCTCAGGTACCAGCGAGGACCGTGGGAAGGCGACGACTTGACTCGTACACACTCACACCGATGGAGTTCACATTTGAGAGATCTTGGGAATTTGTTTTGAAAACACTGTTGTTTCGGATTTGAAATTATGATATGATATATATTTGGTGGTTTTAAAAATTAAAAATTTAATTGGAATTTTACGTTGTTACAATGCCCAACGTACACCAATGTACGCCCAATATATTGGCCTCAATAATAGTACACCATGCGTACTCATGTGTACGCCCCATGTACTCGATTTAACCCTAAAACCATGAATCTTTCGAAGGCCATAACTTCTTCGTTATAAGTCCGTTCTGACGATCCTTATATCCATGATGAGGTACCAAGAAACTCTACACTTCTATTAACTCATACTTGCCTTACGAATTTCCAAACAAAATCCAATTTCCATAAAAGCCCGAACTGACACTTTACCAAAATACCCATTGGCTCCATAACACAAACCGAACTCTCGGACCATCCAAATTACATTACCCACACCCAAATAGGCAGGGGTGAAAACGAGCCGAGCCGAGCCCGAGCCTGAGCCTGGTCAGGCTCGACTCGGGGTCGTTTAATTTATACGAGGCTCGAGTTCGAGCTCAGCTCAATTCAAGCTTCTTGTACTAAGCTTGGCTCGAGCTTGTAAATAATTATACAAGCTCAATTTGGGATCGGGCTCAACTTATTTTTTGTCCGACGAGTCTAAATAAGTTTAAGCTCGGCTCGAGCTCGTTAAGAAGCTCGTTTACTAATACCTTAAATCCCTAATCCCAAAATACGTTTTTATTTTAATATATAAAAATAATAATAAATAATTTTATATTAAGGCTTGTTTAGGCTCGCGAGCCTAATCGAGTTTAGTGACATAGGCCCGAGATCGAACTCTTCTAATAAACGAGCTTAATATAAAGCTCGAGCTCGGCTTAGGCTCGTTTAAAATCGATTTCGAGTCGAGCTTTTAGCGATCCGATCTCGAGTAGCTCACGAGTAGCTTGGCTTGTTTGCACCCTTACAAATAGGTTTAAATCTATTTTCCTCAAAGGCCCTAAGCCTGATGATACTTGGCTGCGGGTCACCACTCCACATTAGGAAACAATTCGGAACAGGGCGTTGCAACACTACTATGCTGAATCTTAGAAAAATCATAAGTTCCTCAAATGAAGTCAGATTTGGACATTATCTATATGCATGCTCTCGGTTTAAAGAATACTACGTCTTTTTTTTAGATTACTAAAACTAAAAATAATTTATCAAAAAATTTCTTTTTATGTTACGAAGAGTCGTGGCGGTTTAAATCGTGAAACTTCAATGGGTCAAAACTTATTTGTTATAAGTCGGATTTCAGCGTTCTTTATATGTATAGAATCCTTGGGGACATATACTATAACTTTGGTTAAGATTATTTACCCTAAATAATCTTCTATCAAAAAGTCGTTTCTAACGCTTATTATTTCAAAATTGACTGGACCAAATCTGCGAGCATTACATGTACTCTATAAGTACGCTGAGTGTACTGGCTCAAAGTTTGAATGCTGAGGCACTCACGTATGTTGGGCATACGTGGGAGTACACTGAGCGTACGCTAAGCATGGTAAACCCTAATTTTTAGGGTTTGTGGCCTTTTAAACAACTTATGTTGCCTTGGGTGCATCTTATGGTCAACCTCCACTTCTTCAAACCCTAATAATGAAACCTTAATCTTCATTGAGTGTTTGTGAGCCTTTGTGTGATCTTTTGTGGTATTTGTGTGCCCATTGAAGGAAGTGGAGCTTGGTGGTGAGGCATTTGGTGGACTTGGAGCTTGAAGATCAAAGATCTTCATCAACTTTGCAAACCATTTGAGGTATAAATCTTCTAACTTGATGGTTTCTTATGCTAGATCTAGTTTAGAGCTTTATTTGTGCATTTTTGGGTCCTTTAAGTGATATTTGGGAGTATGGGCTACTCCAGCAGCTTGGAATGATAGATCTAGGCTTCTATGAGGTCCCTTGTACATAAAAATGATAACTTGATGGGTTTAGCTCAACCATGCAAGGTTGACGTTCTTCTTAGTGGATTTAAGATGCAAGAAATGGACTTTGAGATGTTTTTAGCCATGCAAAGGCTTAAAGTCTTCAACTTTATGGGTTAGGACCTTGATATGATGATAGTTCGTGGGTTTGATGATACGTTCTTAAGTGGTTAATATGTTTGACCAAAGACTTGAAATCAGGCCAGTATGCAGGGCGTACTCCTAAGTATGTTGAGCGTAATGGGTGCGAGCCCCGTCTCCGGAATCGATCGTGTACGCAGGGCGTACGAGCCTGGTATGTCGAGCGTATGCTAGTCAGCGGGCCGAATGAGTTGTGGGCTTGGTTTATTTGGTCTATGTTTTGATTGGGCTTGGAACCTTAACTTATATGGATCATTTATGGACTTTGGGCTATTATTGGACATTGGGCCTTCTTGGATTGGGCCATAATGGGCTTTGGGTTCCATTTTGGATTTTGGGCTATATTGGGCTTTTGTAGTTACTGGGTTGGGCCTTTGCTATTAGGCCAAGTGACGAAAGGGTAAAATGGTATTTTACCCTGGGAATTAGACTAATGAATGAGATTCAGAGCTTTGGTTTATGGCCAAACACATTAATTAGGTTTTATTTCATTGGTTAGCGTGGGGATTTTTTGGTTCAGCGGTCCAAGGTTTTATTTGAGATATTCGGCAGCTTGAGGTGAGATTCCTCACCTCAAGCCGGCCCATGATTTGTTATGGAAAGGATGCTAGTTGTTTGTGTGACTCTTGCATGTGTTGTATGTGATATGTATACCGGACGAGGCCCGATACCAGGCAGTGCCTGATGAATGTATTGTATGCTATTTTTCATAGTGATTATTGCATATGTTTATGTGTCTACATGTATACCAGGTGGGGCCTAATGGATGTGATGAGGCGGGGCCATCACATGATATTGACATATCTGTTTTGAGTGGGGCTAGATGTCGGGCAAAGCCCGATGTCAGGCGGGGTCCAATGGGTGTTGGGCTATGGCCCATTGTATGTTAGATATGTATGGTATGTGGTGTTTTGGTGAACTCACTAAGATTCATTCTTACATTTTCAGTTTATGTTTCAGGTAGTTTCGGATCGAAAGGGAAGAGTTCGGGATGATCACATTACACATATCATGTTGTTCCATATTTTATTTGACTCCGATGTAAATAGATGATTTTGACATAGTCTGGTCGCATTATGGTTTGTATGAAAAAAAATTGGATGATGGTTTATTTGTTATAAAAATGAAATTTTTGGTCTTAAATTTTGGGATGTTACATAGAAATCTAAACCCACTCATCGACATGAAACCCACATAAAAAACGAAGACATCGGTGGGTGGTGTCAAAGGCTTTGATTTGGAAAATCACTTTAAAGTACTGGCAATTCAGAAAATAAATTTATGGAAATTTAGAATGATTGGTAAGAGATTGAGAGTTAGGGCTCGGATGTGCTTTTGTAACAATTTCTTGGACCACCCTTGCCACTCTTCTCACCGAGAAAATCGATCTAACCCTCTTTCTCTCTAGTTTTACCTTCTTCTGTAACAAATATAAGGTTTTTAATTTGATATGGTTTCTAGATTTTTCTTATCATTTTTATTTTCATTTTCATTTTGGGTTTGGATTTTGTTTTTCATTTTGGTTTCTGGTAGCAATGGTGGTTTCATATGGGGTGATGTGGTGGTGAAGGGATGAAATGGTAGTTTCAGATTTTAGCTCTCATTTGATTTGGTTGTAGGATTTGGCTTCTTTTATAATTTATTTGTAAATTGGTGAAGTCAGAATTCTTGGAACAATGAAATCGACGGGTGAGGGGGTTCATTGGAGGATGGGTTTTTTTAGGCGACCTTGTTGACTAGTAAATAGCAGAGTCAAGTGATTCAGGTAGGGTTCATGATGTCTGGATTCCTATGAATGCTTTTCCTTTTGATTATCGAATGGTAGTTACATTCTTTCTTTTATTACAACTAAGAATGTTTTTTTTGTTTTAATTATCGAATGGAAAATCAATTTTTACTTTGATTACAGCTGAAAACAAATGACATGCACGTTTTGGATAAGGGGGGGGGGCATGTAGTGACAAGTTTTCCAATGAGGAGAGGTTGTGTTGGAGAAGGTGATGCCATGAATGTTGTTATCTTAAGCAGAGAAGATGGGGAATAGGGAAAGAGGGTAATTGGAAGTGATAAAGAAGGTTGGTAGGTTAGAAGTGGGGCCCATCAAATATTTCTATTATAATAATAATTTTCTAAAAAATAAATTAATTAAAAATAAATAAATGAGGGTATTATAGTCATTTCACTTTCGATAAGGATTATATCAACAACAAAACGAAACAACATGGATGGTCCGAGTACAAAACAAAAGATAGGAAGCAAACACACAATCTTTCGCAAACCACAGGGATGATTTCAGTAATTTGTTCTACTTAATAATACATATGAAAAAACATATTTACGAAAAACAAATATATATATACACACACACACACACACACAAGACATTAAAAAATTATTTTACATTTGGTTTTCATTTAAACATTTTATACATGTATTTAATAATACATATAAATACTTTTAAATGAAAAAAGAACCTGAAAGACCTTATTTAATATATATATATATATATATATATATATATATATATATATATATATATATATATATATATATATATGTGTGTGTGTGTGTGTGTGTGTGTGTTTCATATGTATTTATATATTTATATACCTTAAAAACATATTTAAAGTTTTTTTTCCATTTAAATGTATTCATATATTTTACATCTTGAAAAACATTTTTAAAGTTCTTTTTTCATCTAAAAGTTCTTATACATGTATTTAATAAATTGTAAAAATACATTTAAATGAAAAAAAAAGTAAAAACGTTTTTTATATGAAAAACATTTTTGTACATATGTTTATTTGTAATACTTGTTTTTTGTAACATGTATTACTTCAATGGGTTTGGATATTTATGAGATGAGTCGGTATTTTCTATTAGCAAAATACAGTTGAGGAAAGTTACATATCTTTCAGAGACAATTTCGTGGATATTAAAGATCATCGTAAGCAAGAAAGTCAACAAAAGTCAAAGTCAAATGGTTAACTCTTAGATCACTACGGCTTAGTGGTATGCTTACCACAGTGTGGTATGACATGACTCATCGAGACACGTGTTGAACGTCAAAGGACATATATCCAAAGGAGGCGATACGTGGCAATTGTTGGAGAAACTCATGGCCACGGTGTGTGTGACATCCCCAATTTCCGAACCAAAAAAAAAATTCATTACACTTCCAAAAATGATAATGTATTTATTTGCGGGAAATCCTAGTATATTACATAATTTTGAGTACAAATGAATGTCTCAAAATAAAAATACTTCATGGATGTTATAATCGATACACAACGTATTTATAGCGTAAAGGCCTAATAGTTTTGAACACTATCACATGTTTTCTCTTCTATCACTTAGCATCATATTTAACTTTTCAATAGTTTAAACACTGCTAAATGCGATGCATATAAAATGAGTGGGTCGGGTTGGGAAACCAGGTGAGATACATAGGGTTTTCGATTCCACAATGTTATTATGATAATAATCCATAATCAATAAACCTGCAAAACCATCTCTCATCCAATCATCACATCATATACATCTATAAGACATTTTCCTGAATTACCCATCACGTCGATCATCACATAATGGTCCTAATACAGTGATCTTATAAGATCTATCACGATGGATCAATGTTAGCAACAAGTTGACTATATTGTTTTGAGGTGTCCTTGGCAACATACGTTAGTCAATAAAGGCAACTATGAGGGGATGGAGTGCATCATATGAACATACAATCCATTAACACCTATAGAATATAACTCTACTAGTGTATTCCACATGACCATGTTTAGTCAGTGGTCGTCATCTCACTTCGGCTGATGACTGGTCACTCGATGGTCTGACATAGAACGGTCATCCCGGCGCCTATTGGTTTCCCGATATAGACATTCCATTTCTGGTTGTCTATAAAGGAGGGGGAATACTAATATAGTACTCATGTACGTAACACGCACCCCACCAAATCATCAATGTCATCGAACATAGTTCTACTATCCGTTCCCATCTCAAACACACCCTTGATGCTAGCTAATATTCAAACTTAATTAAACTAATCATCTCTTTTGGGTCTTAGGGTATAACTAAAAAAATTCCAATACCTGTAATCATCATAAAGTTCCTTCCTATGTTATTTTTGGATTAGGTGTCTAAGCCTATAACTATAATTGTTATGTACTTGACCCGATAATAGCATGGTCCTTTTGGGTTGCCGTAACCGGAGCAGTTTGATAGGATGTATATTTGATAAATAGGTTATTTGTGATTTATTAATATATTATAAGAATAATATATTAATTGAGAAATCATATTATTTAATTGGTATTGATCAAGAATTAATTTTTAAATAATTTACTGATCAAAAGAGACTGATTAAATTAACGGGGACTGATTAAGTATATCAGTAATACATATAGTTTGGGCTAATGATCCATGTTTATTAGGATAGACTAATTTTATGTGGGAATCCATGAAGAGTTAGTCCAAAGGGCTTATCATATGGATTATTGCATTAAAGGCCCAAGGAAGTGAATTAGGGTTTACAAGTGAAACCCTAGGAATTCCACATTATAAATGTAACCCTTAGCATCACCAAAAAGGTCCCTAAGACTTCCAAGAAGAACCCTTGCCGTTTTGTGTGCTACCTAGCCTCTCTCTCATTATCATCCATTGTTGGTGGTGTTTGTGACTCATTTGAGGCATCACATTTGAGGTGTTATGCTCTTGAAAGGTCAATTTTTACAAGCTACAACAAAGAGGTATTCATATAACTAGTTTTTATGTTTCAAATATCAAAGTTGCATGCTAGTTGTATGTTTCATGTTGTGGATAATTTTATTGCATGTATGACATGAAAAACTTTGATCCAAAGCATTAGGGTTGTATGTGCACCATAGGGATGTTATAATGCTCAAAACCCATAAGTGGTATTAGAGCCTAGGGTGTTTTCTGTTATATTGATGCAATTGTTTGATTTTCAAAGCTGAAAAAATTTGGTTTTTGGCCATTGGCTGTTGGACTCGCTGAGTCCCATGAGGGAACTCGACGAGTTGGATCATATGTGATGAACTCGTCGAGTCCATGCCATGAACTCGACGAGTAGGATCCCCTGTTTGCATATTTTCGAGTTTTTGGCCAGTTTTGGATTAGGATCATCACCACAAACTGTTTTGAATGATAAAATTTGATTTTTCTGATAAGGTAATGATTATCCTCATCCAAATTGAATGATGATTGTCATTTTTTTAGATAATTATTTAATTTTGTGAAATGTTAATTATTTGTAGAATTTGATTTGAATAATCTTGCTATGTGAAATCAGATTAGGTCAATTTTGTCATATAATATATGATTAATTTAATTGTTATCAAATTGATCCAAGAGAGTTTTAAAAGGTTTCAAAACTTGACCTCAATTTTTGGAATTTGATAAGTCTCATTTATGAAACTTTAAATTCTAAGTTATGAAATTCAAAAGATTTTGAAGAGTTTCAAAACTTGCCCTCAAGTTTTGGAACTTGAAAAGTCTCATTTATGAAACATTAAATTCCAAAATCCCTAGTAATTTGAAAAGGTTCAGAAAAATACACCTCTTGGTTTTGTAACTCAAAATTTAATTAAGTGGCCTTAATTGTGAAATCTTAAATTTAGAACCTTGATATTTTGAATAGTTCAAATTACAACCTTATGGTTTTATTAAATTAATTAAGTGGTTAATTAAAAGAGAAAATCCATAATGACATGGTTTAAGTTTAATTAAATTAAAAATTTAATTTATTAATAGATTAAACCACTTAGTATTTTAAAAGTGTAAAATACACCCTTATACTATATAAAATTAAAAGTCTTATATATTATATATGTATAAGTTAAAAGTCAGTCTTACCGTTAGTAGGTCTCATTCAAGAAGCTGGTCTATAAGGGGTTTAAGGAAGTGGCTTGTAAAATGACCGCCATTAGGTATACACTCTTACCCACCACACCCTTGACCAGTGGAGGGTTGTTAGCCGAACGGGTAGGATAGGACACAAACTTTCATTAATAAGTATAATGAAATACAAGTAACTAAATGCTTTATAAATTCCCAATCTTAGTTACTTAGGAAAAATGTGAACTTGGTGCTAACCCATGAAATTGCACATTGAACCTTATTGGTCGTTATTGGAGCGTGTGTGGTTAACCGACACACTAATATGGGATTAATGAAGGATGGCAATGGGTAGGTCATGAATTATCTTTGATCAATGGAGCGTATGTGGTTAACCGACACATTGATTAGGTGATTAATGACATCAAGAGTACCAAGCTAATTTGAAAGGTTATTCACACCTTATTTGTGATCCTCAGTATCCCAGTCATAAACTTGAAGGGAATAATTGATATTAAACATACCATTGAAAAAATTCAATGAATCTCAAAAGATCTAGGAGTTTCATTTAAAAACCTAATTCGTTTAAAACTTTGTTTTCTTGGTGGAATTGGTAAATCATCATCTACATACTAACAAATAGTTTATAATTGGATTACGGCATCCCTCTTCTGAATTGTGAATTATTGTGTTGGGTCCTAGCCTTAATATTTCATTTGGGTGTTATATTAAGGATATAATCAACTAACTTGAATTTCTTCCCATGTAGATGTCTAGTTTTGACAACTATGGTCTACCTTATCCTTTTGGAATAATCTTTCTTCATGAATATGATGTTCCACGTTTCAATCGTGGAACTCGAAATCATTCTTCACTTCCTACACCTCCTCAAATAATTCTCCCTGACCCACATGTTCGTCGACTTGAAAAGTTCAAGGTCACTCAAGCCCATATTAGCCCGTAAACACGAAGATGGAAAGTATGTATGTGCTCACGTCTTGGAGATGAAGTTGCATATTGATAGGCTAGGAATGTTGGCTATCACTTTCCCGAGGAAGTTGGCTGTTGACTTGGTTCTTCAGTCACTTCCCGATTTGTATGGTCATTTTTTTAAAGACTACTATATGATATATCACGACGTGACCCTTATTGATCTTGCATATTTGGTAATTGTTGCTGAATCAGCAATGATTTGGCGTACTGGTCAAGTGAATTTGATTGGAAGATCTACATCCCAAATTTCCATGGACATAGGCAATGACATAGACATCCCATAAATGATTCCTTCTCCTAAGGGAAAGGAATTGGTCATTGTCAAAAGATTTGGCCATAAGAGAAAAGACAGTTCCGAGATAGTTTCATATGCGAATGCCAAAGAGTCCACTTGTTTCTACTGTCATTTAAAGGGACATTGGAAGCGAAGCTGCCCTGACTACCTGAGAGATCTATGAGAGGGTAAAATCAAATTGTATGGTTCTACTTCAGGTAAATCCACTATCTAACTCTATTAAGTTCCTATTTATAGATTCTTAATACATGATGTGATAAGATTGCATTTTGATGTTTTGTAGGATCGAAGAAAAGAAAGGAAGCTTAAAAGGAAGAGTGAGCTGAGACTGGTCGTGAAGAGATGGATTTCGATCGCATGGTTCGATGATCAGATTTTTGAGCTACTGCTTAGGAGTTATGATAGATTGCTTAGGAATACTTAGCAACATGGTTTTCATTTGTATTTGCATTGTAAGGACATGTTTTCCGCATGTTATAAACAAATAAAATTTTGATTTTATCTTATTTATGTTTCCTTGCAATGACATTTGTGAAAATTGTTGTTTGTATGTTTCTATTAATAACAATGTTGAAAATGGTTTGATTCTTAGTCATATCAATTGTGGTACTATTGTAATTTTCTAAGTAACGAAAGATTCTCATCGCCTAAGTTTCAATTGGACAGAAACTTCGAATCATGTGATTTGAATTATATGATTTATAAGAATCTTGGTACTTGAGAAAAATTGGGACTAATTCCTTGTTCACATATGTATGTGAGTCAAGTGAAGGGATAAAGGATCTAGTACACATTGATGTGCATTGATCAGATCCACCACAAAGGACGATAAATTATATTCGTCATGATTTACTGAAATTTCAGTAAATATGGTTATGCTTACAAGGTTAAGTATAATTCTAATACCTTGAAAAGTTTCAAAGTATAGCAGAACGGACAAAAAGAATTAATCAGGCAGAAAGATAAAAGTTTCTCCAACCTGAAAGGAAAGGAGAGTACTTGACTATCGTGTTTTATGATTGTCCTTATGATTATGGAACCATGTCACGATTGATCATCTAAGGACATCTTAGTGCATTTGTATGGATAAGAAGATGAATTGTGAATTGTTGAAATGGTTAAATCAAGATGGTGAGTCATACTGCATTCCAAAATCAAGTCTTAGAGTTATACTCCAAGATTGTGTCTTGAGTGACAAATCCTAAGTAGGTTTATAACACATCATGAAGTGTGGAGTATAAAAGTTTTCTTACTCATGCACATTTTTAATTGGTAGTTGGATGTCTTGGATAAGACAAATACCAACTGAAACCAATTATATTAAGTGTCATTCTTGATAAGAATCCACACTAACTCTTGAATATTTTTTGTAAAGAAATGTTTCTTGAAAAGAGAATCTTATATGTCAAGAGCAGTGGGAGTCTTAAAGATCTTGAAAAGTTTCAAGAACTAACCAAGAGTAAACCTATTGTTAATCACTAGCGCACGAATTGAGGTTCGAAACCTATCATGTTGACATATTCATGTTTCTGTGCTCATTCCAGTTAAAGTTAACTATGCATGTGAGTTCTATGAGTTTTCAATTGTTTGCATAAGGCAAAGCACCTTGATCAATGAAAGTTCATTGATCTGTAATGGTGAACTGCTCAATAACTTGGAAGACATGGTAGGCCCTTGTGCTGCCAAGTGGCAGGAAATCAACATCGAACAAGTTCATTCCATATGAGTTTGAACAAGAACACATACACCATAAAATCTAAGTGACATAAGGTCTCTCTCCACTTCATGAAAATGATTGTGAGGAAACACTTTCACTAAGAAGATTTTGAGGAGATAACAGTTGTGTTAATTGCATTCTCAAATTCGATTATTCTTACGACATCCATCTTCATAGTTCGAATTATGAGAAACAGCAAAATGTTTGAACATTTGGGACTTATTGCTATAAGTTCTCAAAAGGTCTAGACGCATACGTGAGCTGTCTAATGAATGGTGTATGAACTTGAGAATCATAGATAAAGGCTTATCGAAGTATCTCGTATCAGAAATCTGAACTTTGGTAAGAAAGTCAATAAGTATTGATTTCTAGAAGTCTAGATGATTTCTAGGTACATGTCAAAGCAAGTGGGAGCATAAGTGTTATGCTTGTAAGTATGTAATCATTATGCTAGTGGGAGAACAGTTATTACGTTGAATGTTGCAAGTTAGCAATGCTATATATATAGGAAACAAAATTTTAATTTGCAAAGTTGTAGAGTTTGAAAAGTTGTCTCGCTACAGTAAGGTTTAAGGGAGAGGGCATTAATTCTTCATCTTGAATCTAAAAGCTTAGATTGAAATTTTAATAGAACTTAGTCATAAGCATATATGAATGTCATGTTGAAATGTTTCAACATAGGAAATTATAGCAAGAGACTAGTCTAGTATCATGTGTTTATGTGAGACATTATGAATCGTATCCCATATGATTCGGATATAGTATCGATTGCATATGCTATAATATTCGCCTGTTTTGATTTTTCCAAATGCCTAGTGAATTAAGAGGGAAAAAGGACCAAAACTTTATATGACTAAATTTGTTAAACAACTGTCAAAGATGATCTAAGGTTCGCTGAGGATTGGTTGCTTCTGGGCAGTTGGAAGTGTAGTAATGGATGGACCGTATTGATATAATTATGAATAGATAGGATTCTATTTAGAATGGATAGTCATATGACAATTATGGAAACGATAATATCTTATATTCTTGAAACAAAGACATATGAGTTGTAGTTTACAAGTTGGTTGCACATTGGTGATACGTAAACGCACCAGTAACTTGGTGTTATAAAACGTATTGTTGTATGTGATTTAATGAGTAAATTGAGCAAGCATATGAGTTGAAGTTTATCCGTTACTTTTACCCTAAGAGGGATAAAAGCGATATCTGTGGGCCCCTTGATAATTTAGTGATGATACTCTAAGCGCTTGGCCAATCCTGGACTAAGTTGATGTGTTCAATTGTAGTCTGTTGCCGATCGTCATAAATCGGAAATTAGGAAACATCACATGGACAGAGAGAATGATTATAATCCATGTGTCATGTCCATACAATATCTTGTAGAAGGGAGGAATATATGATCCCTTATCTAAAGGACGTATTACTAATAAGATCAGAGTTCAACAGTGGGTTTTAAGAGCCATGACTGCTAATCAGATTCTGAAGTCGTACTTGTAATAATAGTTATTAGACTTATCCAAGTGGGAGACTACTAGATTAGGTATCTAAGCCCATAACTATAATTGGTATGTACTTGACCCGATAGTAGCATGATCCTTTTGGGTTGCCTTCACCAGAGCAATTTGATAGGATGGATATTTGAGAAAGAGGTTATTAGTGATTTATTAATATATTATAAGAATAATATATTAATTGAGAAATCATATTATTTAATTGGTATTGATCAAGAATTAATTTTTAAATAATTTACTGATCAAAAGAGACTGATTAAATTAACGGGGACTGATTAAGTATATCAATAATACATATAGTTTGGGCTAATGATCCATGTTTATTAGGATAGACTAATTTTATGTGGGAATCCATGAAGAGTTAGTCCAAAGGGCTTATCATATGGATTATTGCATTAAAGGCCCAAGGAAGTGAATTAGGGTTTACAAGTGAAACCCTAGGAATTCCACACTATAAATGTAACCCCCTAGCATCACCAAAAAGGCCCCTAAGAATTCCAAGAAGAACCCTAGCCGTTTTGTTTGCTTCCTAGCCTCTCTCTCATTATCTTCCATTGTTGGTGTTGTTTGTGACTCATTTGAGGCATCACATTTGAGGTTCTAAGCTCTTTAAAGGTCAAGTTCTACAAGCTAAAACAAAGAGGAATTCATCTAACTAGTTTTTATGTTTCAAATATCAAAGTTGTATGCTAGTTGTAGGTTTCATACTTTGGATAATTTTATTGCATGTATAACTTGAGAAAACTTAGATTTAAAGCATTAGGGTTTTATGTGCACCATAGGGATGTTATAGTGCTCAAAACCCATAAGTTATATATTTACAAGTCAAGACAACACTCTTTCATCTTAACTCCAAACTAAATTTCTTTGACAACGCTTAGTTCATACTTAAACAATTTATTGTTCATCATCAATATTGTCTTTACGATGTCATCTCGATATAGAGTATTACTATACTATTATTTAACTTATCTGGATCTAATCCTTATTTATATGTCTTAGTTTTGAAACTAGACTAGGCTATAATCACTGTCATCATCTTCCAACACCAACTTTGTTTAGGCAACACTATCCTAATTTAGTGTATTCTTTTAATGTAGAGTATTAATTATTAATATACATTTGTCTCCCCAGTAATAATACTTATGTTATTATTTTTATGTAATACTATTATATATATACATGTTAACATATATAGAACCATATATATATATATATATATATATATATATATATATATATATATATATATATATATATATTGCACAATGTAAGTCATCAAATAAGCATCTACCACATATTCTAGTCAATAAGCATGTAATTCACATATAAAATTTCAACATATATTTAATACTTTTAATAGATACTTGTATTAAAATCATGTTCATGAGAGTAGCTATGCACTCACCTGATTGAGATGGTAGATTGTCGGGAAAGCTAGCTCATCTGCTAACTCTTCAGCTTATCCCTTTTAACATCCTATGCATATTACTATGATTTAGTATTCGTTCTTATTTGTACTATTTCTCAAATTCCTCAAAAATCCCAATGATTACATCGAGATATATCAAATAAGGAATAACCAGGTAAGATCATATCGGAGCTAGGATCTCTTTGGTATATATAATATATATGGTTTCGAAAATCCACTTTAAACACCTCACTAGATCTAGCCTAGACATCACTCCCGTAAGTACATCCATCGGTATTATGATTTGGAATCACTGATAAATTTTTATAGGTTCATAATAATGATAATGAACTTAAACATAAGTTACACTTAAAGCATAATAAGTGCAGCTTAACTTACATAATATTTGGAAAATGTACGGAAAGTTCACAGGCAGAACTCCGTCTCAAAAGCTTCTATTTTATAGGCTATCTGAGGCTTCAGAGCCTCGCTAAAACACCCTAATATCTAGAGAAACTCGAACTTATAATCTCAAAATAATCCAGAGATAAGAAAGAATTGAATGTGATGAATAGAGGTGGTCATAGCTGCTATATATAGACAATTTGCATAGGAGGCGCGACGTGCCCTTGCATGAGGCGTACCATGCCCCGGCTTGGGAGGCATGATCCTCCATCCAAAACTTCAAACATGGTGTTATTCTAGTGGGTTGACATTGCAGGTGGTAGGTACAAATTTCAATATTCTAAAAATAGTATCTCTCTCAAATGAACTCCATTTTAACGTTCTTTATATCCACATGTAGCTATCGGTGAGTACTACAACTTTCATTTTGAATTTATTGGCTAATTCTCATGCTATCTTAAATTTAACAATTTATGAAGATTACATTGCAAAAGACCATGTAAAATTCATAACTTCTTCATACAAACTCCATTATCGACTTCTTTATATCGACATGTTGGTATTTACGAGATCTTCAATTCTCATTTAGATTGTGTTGGCTAACACTCAGTCGATTTTAATTTCAATTTCTGAAGTATTTATATATATATATATATATATATATATATATATATATATATATATATATATATATATATAATTCTCAAGTTTTAAATTTATAAAACTGATTTTATCGCAACCGAATTAATACACACACCATGAAGTGAACCTAATCGTGCAATAGTATAGCTGTGGCAACACCAAGTTTCGAATACTAGGGGAACAGTAGTGAACTAATTTGGATTTTTTTGATTATAGGTTACACTAAACACTCGAAAACAATAAAAAGGAGTTTTTGATAATTAAATCTTAATTAAATCAACAAATAAGCTAACTAGATAAAATGCATGGAACTAAATAACTTTAGGTACTTTGGTTCAAGTTTGATTTCACATCAAAATATTGGCTAAGTACTAAGTGCAATGTGTATTTATTCATTATTCACCAATTCTTAATATGATTAGAATTTATGCTCAAAAGACTAATCCTTTAGTAAAACAAGTTTATTCATTCATTGATCAAGTGGACAAACAAACAAACATACTAGTATAAAGTTTGAATTATGCAAGGCTTGAATTATTAAATGATATTAATGATCATAATATCAATTATATACATGAATGGTCATCACATAAAAGCTCACACATTAAAGTTACCAACTTTTCTATTTAACCCTAGGTTTATGGTCAAAATCCTAGTCATAAAAATCTAATGATCATAGATTCATATGATTCAAGCACATCAAGATAGAATGATCATCCAATCCCAATAATACTCAACAATAAACAGAAAAGATTAAAACTTTAACACATGAGGATTTTTTTATCAAGAAAACATAATTAAATATATAAGAATAAATACTCCAAATAACAAACTAATCCATAATCTCAATGACTCATGTAGTCTAACACAAAGAAATAGGGTTTTAAAGCCCTAAATCAGAAAGTAAAACATATGAAAATCATAAAAGAATGTTAATCATGGTCGGAACAGCAAACCGAATGATTCCTGACATGAATTTGCTCTCGAATCCTTCATATCTTTGTTCCATATCAGTTTAACGGCCCTCCGGCCGCATTCTAGACTCTCAAAATGGCTTCTCTAAGGTTTATTTTCGTAGGGAATGAATTAGGGTTAAATATATGTCATTAGGGATAATTTTTGGCTCTATTTATGGGTTTTAGAGTCTCCATGACCTGGAGAAATAGTTTCCACGTTGTGGGAGCTGTTTTCTTCGCGTCCACGATTTTTTTTCGAATTGCCACACCGTGGAAACGCTTTTCCACACCATGGAATCTGTGAATCAGAATGTTCTCAAAACATGAAAGTTGTCCGTAACTTTTTCTAGTTTTCAGAACGTTTCGAATCTTATCAATCGGAGTTACGAGTCATGAGATATAGTCAAAACACGGACAAGGGGTCAAGCTAGCAGCAACATCATTTTTGCGTCTTTTTCAGCTCCGTTTGCTTCCTTTTTTCTTTAGCAACATGTTATATCTGTGTAATATAATTGAAAGCATTATAAATAATATAAAAACATAGTATAAAATAATAATAATAAATGCCGAAGTATATGTATAAAATAGGCGTTATCAATTTTTGTGTCGCATATTGTTGCACTGAAATTCAAAAAATCATAATTTCTTCATGGGAAGTCTGATTTGAGCGCTCTTTATACTCAGGGAATCCTCATCATGTCTACTACAAATTTCATCATGATTATTTGTCCTAAATAATCTCCTATAAAAATGTTATTTTTATCACTTCACGATAATAGGTATTTATAGTCTGTAATGTGCACGACTAACAATTATCATATTCAAGGGTTTGTTCAATAAAATGAATATCTATTTATTGTAATTATTAATCATCTAGCCCTAACTTGCTGGTGTTACAACTTTGATATATGACTACCACGACGTGGCATCACTGATGGTATAAATAGATCTTATTTTGAATAGATTGGGGGATTTCTTTAGCACACATGATAAGAGATGATGGTCACGAAGTGTTCTCGGGAGATTATAACAGAGAGGATATATTGTTTAATGAGGGATACGAGTCTAAGTTACGAGATTCGTCGAGGTTTTACCGTGTGACGAGCTAATAGGCAACAAAAGATTAAAATCAGAGCTATAATTAGTATGCCGACTAACCAGGTGAGTAACTCTAGTCTAACATCAGATGCTTTGATATATGTGATATACATTTTGTGAAATATAATGTGATAAATGATTGCTATTATTGAGAAATAGATTATTGTCGAGAGATTTGACCATGAAAAAATTTCCTTGGTTAACAATAATTGTAGTTTTACCAATAGATCATTATTGAGAGATTGATCATGAGTGAGAGACTGGTTATTATTCAGAGATTGATCACAATTAAGAGATAGATCCTTATCGAGAGATAGATCATTTTTAGAGAAAAATCATTATTAAGAGATAGAGAATGATTGAGAGATTGATCATTGTTGTGAAATAGATTCTTTATTAAAAAACATATCATTATTTGAGAAAATGATTGCTAATGATAAATTGATTTGTAACATCCCAAAAACAAGACCCAAAATTTCATTTTTAAAATAACAAAAACTAATATCCCATTAACATCAACATAAGAATCCAAATAAAACAAATGTATCAATCACCATATCATATCAAAGTAAATCTCAGATACGAAACAAGGTGGTGTGTGTCGTGCAATCATCCTGGGTTCTTCCCTTTGGAACCAGAATTACTTGAACATAAACTGAAAACCATAAGCACAAAAGTTCCCCAAACATACCACATACCATATATAAATAAACATATATAGGGCCTCACCCAATGAGTGTAACGGGCCCCACCCACACTCGCATAACGGTCCCCACCTAATGAATATAACGGGCCCTACCCAAACTCGCATATTGGGCCCCGCGTACTGAGTATAACAGGCACGGCCTAAACTCGCATAATGGGCCCCGCCCAACAAATAAATCACATAAGCACATACACATACAAGAGTCACACATACATCTAATATCCTAACATAACTGAACATGGGTTGACATTGGAGCCTTAGACCTGCTAAACATGGTGATGAAACTCACCTCGCACTACTGAATCTCTGCGCTATAAATCACAAAAATAATCATCCAATTAATAATCGGATCCCGACTCACACTAATAGTCCCAACTAAGGTAAAAAGACCTCTTTAACCTATCCCTAACTTGGCCCTATCCAAAGGCCCAAAAAGCCCAAATTCCTACATAATCATCCAAGACCCAAATATGGACCAAACTAACTAGGCCTACCAAGGCCCAATAAGCACCAAACTAATGGGCCCTAAGGCCCAAAAGCTCTAAGGGCAACCCTAAAATGGTCAAACGACCAAATTGCCCTTCCCGATTCAAAACAGTTGACCAAGGTTCACTTAGACAAAAAGTCAACGGTCGAAATTTAGACTAAATTTAAATCGGTAAACAGGCTGAGTATGCCCGACGTACAACCAAAACAAGATCGGGGTCCCAAATGAGTACGTGCAGCGTACTTAGGAGTACGTTCAACATATTGTGACTGAACCAAAACTCTTAATCAAGGCTTAATCCTTTAAGCCTTCACGTCCAAAGCCAAATCTAGGTCTTAAATAGTTTCCTTAACCATAAAGTTTCCAACTTTATGGTTTTGCATGGCTTTTAAGAGCTTGACACCAAAAATTCCAATTTCTTAATCCATAAAGATGCTATAACTCTTCCAATGAGGAAAACCAACGTCCAAGGCCTCATTTTTATGATTCTAGACTCATCAAGATGTATAAAAGGACAACTCAAAGGGTATGGAGTAACCCATACTCACCAAGACCAAATTTTGGGGACAAAAGGACCATAAAACCATAAAAAGAAGAAATCTAAGCATTCAAAGATCCTGGTTTAGACTTTATACATTCTTCTAACTGAGAAAGGTGCCTAGTCTTTGGATCCACAAGCCCAAGATCCAACAAAGCACCTTCACCAATTCGTTCTTCCCCCAAATGCACCAACTAACCAAAGATACACCCCAAAAAGGGTCAAGAAAACTCAAAGATGGTATTACGGTTCAAGATTAGGGTTTTAGGACAATGGAGGCTGATAAAGAGGCCAACTCTTGGGACTTAAGGTGATTATATAGGGCTTGAACGCTAAAAATTAGAGTTTTTGGTCTGAGCATGTACGTCGTGTGTACTCCACGTACGCCCAACGTACGCGGATGAGCTTCGCCTCCATGTAAGGATAGTACGCTAAGCCTACCACTCCAGTACGCCCCACATACTAGCTAAAGGACCATTTTGCAAATTTTTTGATAACAAGGCTCGGTAAGAAACTTACCAATATCCAGGTGTTACAATTCTCCTCCACTTGAATTAGACTTCATCCTTGAAGTCCACTGCTCCAAATAACTCCAGATAATGCTCCCTCATCTCATCCTCCAGCTCCCAAGTCCACTCCGAACCCTTGTGATGCTTCCACTAAACCTTTACCAACTCAACAACCTTACTCCTCAAGGTTTTTGTCTTCCGATCAAGAATCACCATGGGTCTCTCGATATAATTCAGGCGGCCATCCACCTGAATATCCTCCAGTGGTACCACTACAGAATCATCCACTAAGTACTTTCGTTGCTGAGAGACATGGAACGTTCTATGAATCTGACTGAGCTCATCTGGAAGATCCAAGCGATATGCAACTCGGCCGACCCGAGCCAAAACCCTGAAAGGACCAATATACCCAGGGCCCAGCTTGCCCGTCTTCTTAAATCGGATGACACCTTTCCAAGATGACACCTTCATGAGAACCATATCCCCCACCTGGAACTCTAAGTCTGACCGGTGTCTGTCGGCATAACTCTTCTGCCGACTCTAAGCTGTCTGGAGCCTACTCCAAAACTGCTGAATCAAATTAGTGGTCTTGATTACCATCTCGGTACTCCCCATGACCCATTGATTGACCTCACCCCAACACGTCGGGGTCCTGCATTTCCTCCCATAAAGCATCTCAAAAGGAGGTTGATCGATGTTGGCGTGATAATTGTTGCTATACGAAAATTTCGCTAACGGAAGATACGTATGCTAACACCCACCAAAGTCTGAAACACAAGCCCAAAGCATATCCTCTAATGTTTGAATCGTCTGCTCGCTCTGACCATTGGTCTGTGGATGGAATTTTGTGCTGAAATGGAGACAAGTACCTAACTTTTCATGGAATCTCTTCCAAAACGAAGAAGTAGACCGAACATCTCTGTCAGAAACCACCAAAACTGGAACCCCATGACGTGCCACAGCCTCCCTAATATAAATTTCAGCTAATTTCTCTACAGAAATACTCTCCTTAATCGGAATGAAATGTGCTCTCTTGGTAAACAATCCACGATGAACCAAATCAAATCCACTCCGCGTGTAGTCCAGGGTAACTTTGTAACAAAATTCATGGTAGTATCCTCCCATTTCCATACGGGAATCTCTAACGGTTGCATCTTGTCCTGTGGTCGATGATGATCGACCTTGACTTTCCTGCAAGTCAAGCACGGCTCCACATACCAAGCCACATCCCGCTTCATGCAAGGCCACCAATAAGTAGGACGAATATCCCTATACATCTTCGTTGCCCCGAGATAAATAGAGAACCTCGACTTGTACGCCTCCTCCATCAGAACCTGATGCACACCATGCTAATACGAAACCCAAACCCTTCAATGTAAAGTCAACAACCCAAAACTATCATGATCTAAGGAAGCCACCCGACCAACAATACGTTACTCTTCCGGTGCTCTTCCTTAGTCTCGACCTGAGCCTCACGAATTTGCTCCAATCATGGAGTAATCATGGTCATCCTCAAACATACATACCTGATCGGAGCTATGAATGCCTTGCGGCTGAGAGCATCGGCCACCATATTGGCCTTCCCTAGGTGATAAAGGATATCATAATCATAATCCTTCACCACATCCAACCATGGACGCTGTCACATATTCAAATTTGGCTGATCAATCAGATACCTCAGGCTATTGTGATATGTGTAAAAGGTACAAAAGACCCTATAAAGGTAATGCTGCCAAATTTTGAGGATGAAAACCACCGCCCCCAGCTCAAAGTCATGTGGCGGGTAATTCGCCTCATGAGGCTTTAGCTGCATGGAAGCATAAGCGATCACGCGGCCCCTCTGCATCAATATTGCTCCTAAACCCGATATCGACACATCACAATAAACCACAAAATCCTCAACATTAGGCAGGGTCATATGCAATGCCTCACACAACCGCTGTCTCGAGGTATCAAAAGTTACTTGCTCTTCAGGCCCCCAACGAAATGTAACCGTCTTCTTTGTCAACTAAGTCAAAGGAACATCTATCTTGGAGAAATTCTGGATAAATCTCCAATAGTAACCAGCAAGACCAAGGAAACTCCGAATCTTAGATGAAGACATCAGAACCTCCCACTGCATCACGACATCAACCTTAGCCGAATCGACCAGAATACCATTCTCGTTGACAAGGTGCCCCAGAAACTACACCTCATGCAACTAGAACTCATACGTGGAGAACTTTCCGAAATGTCTCTCCCTCCTCAACGTCTCCAGCACTCCCTTCAAGTGCTCCTCATGTTGCTCCTGAGTCATGGAATAGACCAAGATATCATCGATAAATACCATCATAGAACGATCCAGCATCGACCGACACACGCAGTTAATGAGATCCATGAACATGGCTGGAGCATTGGTGAGCCCAAAAGGCATCGACACGAACTCGTAATGACCATAACGAGTCCGGAAAGTTGTATTATGCACATCCTCATCTCTAATCCTCATCTGATTATAACCTGATCACAAATCAATCTTGGAGAACCAAGATGCACCCTGAAGCAGGTCAAAAAGATCATCAATCCTTTATAGTGGATAACGGTCTTCACCGTTACCTTATTCAGTCCCCGGTAGTCAATACACATAGGACGAGACCCTTCCTTTTTATTCACAAACAAGACCGATGCTCCCCAAGGCGAACTGATCGGTATAATGAATCCCTTGTCTAAAAGCTCCTGCAGTTGTGTAGACAACTCCTGCATCTTTGGAGAAGTCAACCGATATGGTGCTTTGGCTATCGGACCCGCACTTGGAACTAGATCAATCCTGAACTCAACCTGCATCTCCGGAGGCACCCCAGACAAATCCTCAGGAAACACATTAGGATAATCCTGTATAATCGGCACATCATCCACAATCGCCTTACCCTTATCCCGGTTATCCATAACATAGGCAAAAAATCCATAACAACCCTACTAAAAATAGTGTTTGGCCCTTGCTGCTGAACACAAAATCGGCCCACACTGAGCTCTCTCTTCCTGAACCATTAACTCTCCCCCACTTGGGGTTTGAATCTGGACTAACTGCTACTCACAATCAATCACTGCCCCCATTGGGGTTCATCCAATCCATACCCACAATAACCTTTTTCTCACGCAAGGGTATGGGAACCAAATGAATTGAATACTCCTCATTGAACAATTGAAGAGTACAACCATGATGAACCCTCCTAACCCGAATAGGTGTATCATCTGCGATCTCGACATCTAATGGGAAATCCAAATCCCTCGGAGCTCCAGCAAACATCTTGCTAAGCGCAAGCGATACAAAGGATCGAGTAGCCCCTAAATCAAAGAACACCGAAGCAGAAAGACCATTCACAAGGAACTATCCTAAAATAAAACACATAAATATAAGCAGATAGATAAATAAAAAAATAAATACATAAGGAGAAGATACATACCCATCATCACGTCTGGAGCTACACGAGCCTCCTCGGCCGTCAACTGAAAATTCCTGCTCTTCACCATAGGTGCATCTACCCGACCTTGGCGGCCGTCGGTAATCCGAAGAGTTGTAGGAGTGAGTGTTGACACCGGTCCTGCTGCAACCAAAAATGGACAATGGGCCTTCTTGTGGCCCCTCTGATTGCAATGGAAGCAAATAAGATCAAATACTAGGGTGGTGGTGGTAGTAGCAGTGCAATCTCTACTAATATGACTAGTCCGACCGCACTTGAAGCAACCAGAACATCCACCCTGCATGCCTCATCGTGCATCCCACCACACTTGCCACAACGGCCCTGACCCTGCTGGCCCTGACCTCTCGCATCAACAACATTAGGCCTCTTACCCGAACCCCCCGGTACCTGAACCTCATCTGGATTCCTCTTCCTTTCCATCTCGAGATCAATCTCCCTCTCCCTAGCCCTCGCTATTATATCCTACATCAACTTGTAGCTAGGTCGGCTCACAAACTGACGGATATTACTCCTCAACATCTCATAATACCTATCCTTCTTCATCTCTTCATTCGCCACATACTGCGGAACCAGAATTGCTCTCTCCCGGAGAATCACAGTGATCTCAACCACTGCCTCAGTAGTCTGGCGGAGATCCTGAAACTCCCGTGCGAACTGCTAAACCTTAATCACTGGTGCAAAATCAAACCCAAACCTGGTCATAAATTCATCCCATGCCATCAAATCAATCACAACATCACTAAATGAGCGCCCAACCTCCTCCCACCAATATCGTGCTCCGTCCTTCAGAAGACAGGAAGCAAGTCTGACCTTTCCCCCCCCCCCCCCCCCTCAGGGAAACTGCCGGTGCAGAAAGTGTTAGCAATATCCGCTAACTGCCTCTTGCTCGCTATCGGGTCCTTCGCCTCGTGATAGTCCGGAGCTCCACATGTACAGAACTCCCTAATGGTCAGTGAACGCGCCCCAACAAAGGCCACCATATTAGAACGAAAAGCGCTCAGACGCTCATCCAGAATCTCCAGAATACCCTCCTTAACCGTGCCAAATATCACAGGAGTCTGCTCAAGAATGCAACGTGTAATCTCAGACGAGATGACCTCCCTAGTCTGATCATTTAGCTGCCCAACTCTAGAACCTGAGCTCGAGCTTTTTCCAGCACCATAAATGCCAATAGGTCTGCCCCGTAGGGTCGCCATACTGAAAATAGACAATATAAAACATCATAATATATCCAGGGATCACAAGCTCTACAAGCTTCTTAGTTTCATCGCAACTCTCCTTGACTCGAGTACGGATCCTCTGCTTCCAGTAGTATGGGCCCATACTACCTTCCATATCTATCCGTACTTTCCTCTAGGTTTTCCTTGAATCTACCAAGTTACTTCTTATCCATACAATTATCCCGCATCAAGATAAGGCTCCCAACACTAGATCTCATCCTAGGTTTTCCTAGGGAAAACTCCAAACCACTCTCCGACATTAGCTGTAGAAGGAGATCTCGCTAACTTCCTTTAACTAGCTCACGAATAGAATTACATATCACTAAAACAAGATAATTCTTCGAATGAGAGGTCTCACACTAAAATGGTTGGACTCAAACAAGAGCTGCGCAATAGAGTTCAAACCTAACCTTCTAAAATTATTTAGTTCCCATTTATGTAACTTAGCATATTCGCTTACTAGTTATATGAAGCTAGTGAGAACTCCTAAAAGCACAAAGCAAGTAGCATTCGGGCATCAAGTAATCAGAACCAAGCATCACCTAATCAGGCCATCCTATCACTAACTGATTGGTACTAGCAAGAAAGTCTACAAGCGCAAATAATAGGCGTACAAAGGCATTTCTCCTAGCATTCTACCATGAAAATATTGAGCAGATCCTTAGCCCTAACTAGCGTGCGATTCACAGATAAAATCATATCATATAACATTTATGGGTAGTTTTACCAAATCCTCAGTTTGAGTTCAGACACACCTGAGAGTATGTCCAAATTCCTGAAACCAAGGCTCTGATACCAACTTGTAACATCCTAAAAATAAGACCCAAAAATTTCATTTTTAAATTAATAGAAACTAATATCCCAAAAACATTATCATAAAATTCCAAATAAAACAAATGTATCAATCGTCATATCATATCAGAGTAAATCATAAATGTGGAACGAGGTGGTGTGTGCTCTGCAATCATCCCAGGCTCTTCCCTTTGGAACCAGAAGTACTTGAAACATAAACTAAAAACCGTAAGCACAAATCTTAGTGAGTTCTCCAAACATACCACATACCATACATAAATAAACATATAATGGGCCCCGCCTACACTCACAAAAGGGGCCCCACCGAATGAGTATAACGGGCCCCCACCCAAACTCGCATATCGACCCCGACCATTGAGTATAATGGGCCCCGCCCAAACTTGTATAATGGGCCCCACCCAACATATAAATCATATAAGCTCATACACATAAAAGAGTCACCCAAACATCTAGTATCCTAGAATAACTGAACATGGGCCGACATTGGTGCCTTAGACCCGCCTCACACCGCCGAATCTCACTGATAAATCTATGGCTGTTGGTCCACTAAAATATTCGCGCTATCAATCACAAAATAATCATCCAATCAATAATCGGATCCCGACTCACACTAATAGTCCAAACAAAGGTAAGAAGACCTCTTTACCCTATCCCTAACTTGGCCTAATCCAAAGGCCCAAATAGTCCAAATTCCCACATGATCATCCAAGGCCCAAACCAGCTAGGCCCACCAAGGCCCAACAAGCACCAAACTAATGGGACCTAAGGCCCAAAAGCTCCAAGGGCAACCCTAAAGTGATCAAATGACCAAAATGCCCTTCCTGATTCAAAACAGTTGACCAAGGTCCACTTGGTTAAAAAGATAACGGTCGAAATTTAGACAAAAGTGAAATCGGTTAACAGGCTGAATACGCCCAACGTACAACCAAAAAAAGATTGGGGTCCCAAATGAGTACGCGCAACGTACTTAGGAGTACGCCCATCGTACTCTGACTGAACCAAAACTCATAATCATGGCTTAATCCTTTAAGCCTGTACGTCTAAAGCCAAAGCTAGGTCTTAAGTAGTGTCCTTAACCATAAAGTTTCCAACTTTATGGTTTTGCATGTCTATTAAGAGCTTTACACAAAAAATCCCAACTTCTTAATCCATAAGGACACTATAACACATGGAATGAGGAAAACTAATGTCCAAGGCCTCATTTTTATGATTCTAGACTCTTCAAGATGTCTAAAAGGACAAATCAAAGGGTCTAGAGTAACCCATACTCACCAAGACCAAAGTTTAA
Source organism: Lactuca sativa (assembly GCF_002870075.4). Taxonomy (NCBI): domain Eukaryota; kingdom Viridiplantae; phylum Streptophyta; class Magnoliopsida; order Asterales; family Asteraceae; genus Lactuca; species Lactuca sativa. The sequence continues at coordinate 76,194,557 of NC_056631.2, read as the reverse complement.
GGACAAAAGGAGCATAAAACCATAACAAGAAGAGATCTAAGCATTCAAAGATCAAGGTTAAGACTTTATACCTTCTTGCAACTGAGAAAGGGGCATAGTCTCTGGATCCACAAGCTCAAGCTCCAAAAAAGCTCATTCGCCAACTCCTTCTTCCACCAAATACACCAACCAACCAAAGATACACCCCAAAAAGGGTCAAGAACAACTCTTGGGACTTAAGGTGATTATATAGGGCTTGAACCTTAATAATTAGAGTTTTGGGTCTGAGTGCGTACGCCGTGCGTACTCCATGTATGTCGTGAGTACTCCACGTACGCCCATCGTAAGTGGATGAGCTCTGCATCCATGCAAGGCTAGTACGCTAAGTGTACTACTCTAGTACACCATGCGTTCTAGCTAAAGGACCATTTTGAAAACTTTTTGATAACAAGGACCAATAAGAAACTTACCAATATCTAAGTGTTACAATTTCCCCCCACTTGAGTCAGACTTCGTCCTTGAAGTCCGCTGCTCCAAATAATTTCGGATAATGCTCCCTCGTCTTATCCTATGACTCCCAAGTCTACTTCGAACCCTTGTGATGCTACCACTGAACCTTTACCAACTCAACAACCTTGTTCCTCAAGGTTTTTGTCTTCCGATCAAGAATCGTCATTGGTTTCTTAATATAATTCAGGCGATCATCCACCTGAATATCCAACAATGGTACCACTACAAAATCATATGATAGTACGTATTAATATGAGACTAGGTATAAAATTATATAAATAGGTTTTTCTACGTATTAATATGTATTTAAAATGTGTCAATATGAGACTAGGTCACTTGGTAGAGGTTTTGCATGTTAGATTAGAGCTCCCGAGTTATAATATGGGTGTTAGAGATTTCTACTAACTTGGTGATACTAAGTTTTAACAACTAAGAAGTCGTTAAAAAATATATGTTTAAATTGTATTTGTACATGTACTTTTTAATGATATTAATAATTATTTTTTTTTTATTTTTTCGTTTTTAATAAAATAATATTAATAATAAAAAAATAATAATGGTGGTTTTGTAGAACAATCACAATTATTTAGATCAGTTTACGAAGTAGGCTCAAATGAATTTGTTATCTACTGTAACCGGAGAAAAGTGTTAGAACATAACATTTTAACGTTTTTTAGGATTTTTTTTGTAAAAAAATAATAATAATAATTTTTTTTATAAATTAAACTAAAATATTTAGCCATTTCTATAAAAAAGATCCTATATTTTTAATTAGGTAATACTCATTATAAATATGAATTTATTTTTATCCAGTATATAACAAACATTACATATTTTCATTCTCCAAATCTGTTTTTCATTATATATATATATATATATATATATATATATATATATATATATATATATATATATATATAGGTTATAATGTGGATGAACAACTATTGTGTGGACGTGTGGACAATTTTAAGCTATTCTATGAGAATAACTAAGAGAATAAGTTGTTAAGTAATGTGAATATGTTACACCTCACACAATTATTGTCATTTTCATGCATTCTCACTAATTGTTATTCATTTTTGTTCTCACGCATCGTTTTTCTCTCATTTTCATTCTTATTGAATACGTCTCAATAAACATTCTAACAACATTAGTGACAGAATGAGTATAATAAAAAGAGTGTATAATAACCTTATAGACAATTTAATTAATGAGAATGCATGATAATGATAATATTTATGTAAGATTGAAGGTATTCACATTATCAAACAACATATTTTCTTTGTCATTCTCACAGAATAGCACTGTCCACACGTCTGCACAATAGATGTCAATCCACATTTGAACCTAGCTCTCTCTCTCTCTCTCTCTCTCTTTATATATATATATATATATATATATATATATATATATATATATATATATATATGGGACGGTTCACCTGAGATTAAAAAAAAGTAGAAATCTTGAGATTCAACATCAACTACATATTTCTCATTTATCACTCTAATGCTCCAGCATACCGGTAGCAGCGGGGTATGCCTAATCATAAATGATTATGAAGCATCCATAAAATTCATGAAAAATTTAACTTTTAAAGTCAATCCACAAATTATCATTGTTTACAATTTAGTTTTCAAAACATGTTTAACATCAGAGTTTTCCCAAAATCATAAATCAAAACACGAAGAGGTACACGATCACACCTTCACCTTCCCGCGATCATCTGAGGTACCTGAAACATAACCCAAAACTGTAAGCCCAATGCTTAGTGAATTTCCCCCAATGTACCAACACAACACATAATCAATAATAATAACAACAAACAACATGCATATAAAGCCTTTAGTCTAACTGGAACGCCTCACCGACCTACAGTCTATCTGGTACACTCATAGAACCTTCAACATGACTGGTACGCCTCACCGGACGTTCAACCCATCTGGACTGTTCTCCGAGCCTTCGGCCTGATTGGTATGCACTACTGGCCTACAGTCTATCCTGGACGCCCTAGGTCTCTTGGCCTTGATCACATAGTAGGACCGCCTTAACCCAACATACCATCACATATCAATGTATACCATATCAAAGCCTAGCTAGCATATATAGACAGTTATATAGATCTAACAAATCACTAAGCATAACATCATCCTATATACCAGTATACAAATCTAACAGATCACTACAACATACAAGCATGCGATAAACCAGGATAACAATCCAAAGGGGTCGACCTTGGTGTCTTCGACCCAAAAGTACAGTGAGGAAAACTCACCTCGCAAACTGAAAATAACTGATGAGGTCTGACTCCAAATCTCAGCTCTCTAAACCGATCCCTATTTCACCAAGTGACCAAGTCCATCAAAATCCCCAAATACCCTCAAGGTTAAACTTGGTCAAAGTCAAAGTGAAAGTCAACTGGTCAATCACTAAGTCAACTAAGTCAACCCAACCAAGTCAACTCAACAAGGCTGACCCATGCAAGTACGTGGGGCGTACTCCAGAGGCACGCTTGGCGTACACGAAGCCTCGCAGAAGACCACCATCGGGTGGTTGGCCGAGTACGCGGGCCGTACCCTCGCAGCCTCCCAACTCCATTTAGTGCTTAATGGCTTAAGCACTTAAACCTAAATTTTAGATCCATGACCAAAACACACCCTAGAGTCATAAAGTTTCAAATTTTATGAATTTACACACTTAATAAGAGCTTAACACAAGGTTTTAATCCATTAAGACCTCATACAAGATGTATAGAGCAAAACTAACCAAAGGGAAACTAAGGGCCCTTCCTAGGTTCTGAAAGGACAACTCAAAATGACAAGAACAAACCATGCGTAAGATGAGACCTTTGAGACAAGAAAAGCAACATAAAACACCCAAAAATGGGATCTAATAACCAAGACATCAAGGTATAGACTTTATACCTTCTGGAGCTTCTCAAGAAGGCAAATATCCCAGATCCACAAGCTTGCTTCCACTTCAAGGCTCCTTAATGCAACTTCTTCCTCCTTCAACACACCAAGAACACACTCTTGAGCTCAAAACACACACTAAGAGGGCTAGGGTTTGCAAAACACACACTCTTGAGCTCAAAGGATGTGGAGGATGAAAAGGTGAGGAGAAATGAGACATAGTGCTGCTTAAATACCACCCAAACTCTAAAAACTAGGGTTTCCTATTGAAGCTAGTACGCCCCGCGTACATAAGTGTACACCCAGCATACTAGGACGCGCCCTAGTACGCTCAACGTACGCACATGTACGCATCGCGTACTCCTCCTGCCATAATTACGAAATTGCCACTAGGACTCAAAGCATAAGTTCTTGGACTTAGGGACCAAAATGACATGAAATAGAATTATAGGGATGGATTTAGAAGTACTTGAACATCGGGATGTTACAAATTATATGGTAGAGAGTATAATCATATATGATTGTACATGTTTATACGTATATGCCTAATCATAAATGATTATACATATGTCTATTCACAGATTGAGTAATCATATATGATTATGACAGTTGTAGACAAAAGAGGTGGTAGTGACAAAGATGACGTGGTATAAGTGACGGAGATGACAGTGGTGGGGTCGCCTGGTGTCAGAGGTGGTAGTAGTGGTGGTGGTGGTTGTGGCTATTGTGGTGGTGGGGATGGTGGCGGAGGAGAAAGAAACGAGTGACGTTATACAATCATTTATGATTATAACATACCTGCCACGCCGGTACGCCGAAGGGTTAGAGCAGCAAAAGTGAAATATATATGGCTAAGGTTGAATCTCAAGATCTCTATTTTATATTTAATCTCAAATCTCAACGGAACCTCTCTCTCTCTCTCTCTCTATCTGTTTTTCTATATATATATATATATATATATATATATATATATATATATATATATATATATATATATATATATATATATATATATATATATATATATATATATATATATATATATATATATATATATATTGTTATAAAGTACGTTTCTGTATTTCACATATGAGATTCTACGATTTCATACGAATTTAATAAACTGCATGTCATTTTCTTATGAACTCGCTATAATGGTCATCCAATTTCCAAACTAGTTTATAAAGTTGTATTTGCTCTACTAAATATTAGCAAAATAAATAATCCTATCAATTTTTCTGTACCCATATAACATATTAAACGATTTTAGATAAACTAATAATATAATTTTAGATTAACAATCCTACCTCTAATTAATATTTTAATCGAAATCCACATTGTCGACGCAAAAACATATTGTTATTCGTATTTTTCAATCATTTCTAAAATGCATCACACAAGTTGCAATATGTAGTTGCGTGTAAACACGACACAACAAATAAACATTATACTTCGCCTTTTCGTACCAAACAAATAGCTGCTTTATAAATTTGCAAACGAAAAACACTGATAGAGGTGGCAAAGGCCAAAGGGACATGTTTTAAAACGAATAATTGTTTGATGTGTCTTAAAATGGCCCAATCCGGGTTGGCCTGCAAATTTTTTGTCCAGTTTTTGTACAAATGATTAATATGATTAATACGACTAAAAATTATGTTATTTCACTAAATGTCTAAATAGTCAATCTTTTTTAATAAGATGATTCAGAGGGTCGTATATATTTGATAATTTGATATACGTTTTTTTTTTTTTATCATTTTTAACTAGTTTCGTTTTTAACTTTTTGAACAACTCGTTCTTAATGTTTTTCAGCAGCGACGACCTTGACATTTTGGGGGTCATGTATGTTTTATTGATTTTAGGTCCTAATACGAATAAATTTCTATAAAAATAAAAATATATATTGTGTAGTTTAATGTCATCTCATAATGATAATGTAATGTAATGATAAAAAATGTCTTTCATATAAAATTATATCCAAAAGTTGCTCTTTTTATTAAACGACATTAATGTATTAAAAATCGGAAGCTAGCTAAGCGCAAACATAAAACAAATCAAACTAGTTATGGCATATTTTGCATGCACGCATTCCAATTGATTTAATCCTTAGCATTTCTAAAAGTAAAGCAACAATGTTATCAAAAATATGTTCCTTCCGGTACTTGGTATGACAAAAAAGCATCACGTTCTGATACATCCAAAGCATCCAAATGACTGTCATGAATGAAAACCGATTTCAAGATCGATCCTTTCATCTAAGCAACATAATATCATCGATCCATTGAATCAAAGCCATAACTCAACTAAACACTAGAATACCGATATTTAGCCAAACAACCACCCAATTCCACACATCTCGATCGAAAGAGCACTTGAAAAATAAGTGGCTAACATCTTTCAAGTCCTCACTACAAACTAGACACAAAAAAGAATCAACGTCAATACATCTTCCATATAGATCACATTGCGTAGGAATACGATCCATAAAACTCTCCAAATAAAGAAAATAATCTTCATAAACAACTGTTAGATTTTAGGGTCTTAAGAATATCAATTTACTTGGATATATCTAGGGTCGTGATTGTAATCACTTTTCAAAATTTGTGATTTCAACCTTATAGCCTAGGGTATCACAAAATCAGATTTTGGATAATCCAATAAATGACAATTTAAAAGTCAGGCCAGACCAACTCTAAATCTGAAACACAGAAAAATACATTGTTGTTTTGTGTTCTTAAGAGATAGATCAAATCAAAAGTATGATGTTCTTGTATATATGTTCTAACCCATTTTGGAACATTGATCATTCTTATATAGATGTAAGAAATCGGTTGGAAGTTGGTTACAAGGAGGTTAAATGGAAGTTGCATGCTTTTGGTGCAAAAAATGTTGGTTATTTAGAAGTAAGGCTACCACTAGGGGCTTCTGCCCCTTGGACCTCGCAAGGGGTACTGTCCCTAGACCCCACCAAGGGCACAACCCCTTGGAACCCTGCACCCAGACCTCTGTATTCTAGAGTTCACATTTATCACTCCGAGTGTGCACTGTGCAGATCTTTTATGGGTTAGTAAATGGAGCTCAGTTTATCTCAATCTTAACAGTAAGTACATTAAAATATGTTGATAACACTAAAATCACCAATAACAACAACAACCTATTCCACCAAATAACAAAACCTCTTACAAGAAGCCGATAGTCATTAATATGGAATTTGAAAAATATCATTGTGAAGACTCTAAAAGAATTCAACTCCCACCTTTAAGCATCATGTCTCGAAAGCAATTGAACTGGTTGCAATAGAGACATCATCTCTAAGAGCTGAGAAGCAGTAATACCTCATCTAATAGGTTGATAACAAGAATAACTCCATACCTGTACTCTCCAAAGAATTCTAACTAACCCCTTACGACATCCAGTAAACACATACAGTTTAGGAAACCTGCACCTGAGTGGAAGAAACCCACAACAAATATATATCTAAAACCTCATGGCAGCTCCATCACCTAAAACTTTATGTAAAGTTGAGACATGAATATCACCACTATTATGCAACAAGTTGATAGAACCATCTATGTTAGACCATACTCCACTACCAGACCGACTACGCAAACCTAACTCAAAACCACCATCACTTCCATAAAAAACTTTAAATAAACTAACCCATAACAAGTTATGCCTATTAAAAAACTGTCACTTGCACTACTACATAAGCATATAATTAAAATCCTCAATACTTCCTAAATTCAAACCACCGTTCTCCTTATAATTAAGAATGACGTCACATTTCACCCTTCTCAATCATCTTTCTTGTGTGTTTGCTCCTTAAAACATCCGAGCTCTGCACGAATCCAAGAGCCCTATGCCTCCAAGCATCTTAAACATAGATTAACTGTAAATACTAAGGTTTCCTAAGATAAATTTTAGCTAAGTTAAATAACCACCAAGTGAAAGTGTGACATACCCATCTTCACGGACAGAAAAGACCGATTTGCTAATGCTTATCTAAAAATCAGAGTATCCTTTTTGAAGAATAATATTGCGGAATTTGTTCCAAAAACATGAAAATGATATTATCAAAGCATTTCTGAAGAAATGTATTTTATTTATATTAAAACATTGGGATGTCATTATCAATACAGAAACATAAGCATGACGAAATATTACAAGCCTTACAGTAATTAAACTAGTGGCATAATACTCCTTGAATCTTTCAACAAAATCTATCTTTGATATCGCTACATGTGATACAATAAATTGAGTGGGTCAGGTTGGGAAACCTGGTGAGTACCTAGGGTATTCAACCGACAACAATATAATTATTATGTTTAATCATCAAATAATTAACCCAATTTCCCATCCCTATTATCTTCTTTATTCTTAAGGATCTACCCTAAGGATCATCTATGTTGACAATACTAGTTCAAGGATTCTTCCATAATACTTTTCAGTAGGTATTCTTCAACATTTATTCCTAAGGATTTGTCCTAAGGAATAGGCACGAAGTCCATAGCTGGCAGGGTTTATCTAATAGGCACTAAGTCCATAGCTGTCAGTGTTTATCTAATAGGAACTAAGTCCATAGCTTCCAGCGTTCATCTATAAGACACTAAGTCCATAGTTGCCAATGTATATCTAACCGAAAGTCAGTCTATAGTTGCTAGGTTTCATCTCCTTTATTTATAGTATTATTTTAGGGATTCCACCTGCAATACATGTTAATGGGTTTTTAGAGTACATCTGGTGAACACTTAGTTCAAAAACACTTACAGGTTGCGAGCTTACTAGCGTTCCACTAGACTATCTAGAATAGTCTATGGTTGTCATCTATACTCTGCTAGATGGCATCATTATTAAAGTCAAGGCCTCTCATCATCTACTTCATCTTTCATCTCTCATCATCCGTATCAGCTTTCATCTCTCATCATTTATATCATCTTTCATCTATTCATGTTTACCCAATATATTTATAGGTATAAAAATACATATACAGTTTAAATCAAGTAAAACATGTATAAATCATTCATCTAGCATAAATATTAGGAACACAAATAATAAGAACATATAGCATGTATTTATATTAAATACTTCATATCTATGTGTAAGATGAAAGTAACTATGCACTCAATTGTTAAAGTGATGATCCGAAATTCAGACAACGTTTCGCTTCTAGCAATTGTCTTTTCCGTTGATGTAACCTAGTATCAGTATCACTAAGTCTTATTCTAATATTTATTGCGACTAATTATTAGTCTAGACTCATCATTAATTCAAAGTCTAATGATCTATTGTTTATAAGGGACAACCAGGTAAGATCGTATTGGAGGTGGAGTCCGTCTGGTATATAAAGCATATTGTTTGGAAATCCCACTTTAAACGTCTCACTAATCCAGACTAGACATCATCCCCATAAGTAGATCCATTAGTATAACAAATTAAAATCACTGATAAATCTTGTTTATAGGTTCATAATAACGATAATGAACTTAAACATAAGTTATTCTTACAGTACCGTAAGCATAACGCAACTTATAGGTCGTTTAGCGAGAAATCAGAAGTTAGGCGGGCAGAGTTTCTAAGCCGAAAGCTCTACTTCTCGGAGCTTTCTAATGCTTCGGAGCTTCGCTACTAACACCTAGGTGCTTGAGAAAGGCATTGAGGCCTTGGGGGGGGGGGGGGGGGGGGTGGGGTTCGGGAGAGAATGGAATGGAAATGTGTGATGAAATGAGTGAATTTCGGCTCTATTTATAGGTTGTCCAGGGGCGTCTCACATCGTGAGACATGAGTCTCACGTTGTGAGCTTGAGTAGGCACCAAGGCATCGCTTGGTGCTGACACGTGGCACCGTACGCAGGTAAAACAACCGATCTTAAAAATTCATAACTTTTTCATATAGGCTCCGTTTTTGACGTTCTTTATATCCACGCGTAGGTATTGACAAGATTTACAACGTTCCTTTTGATCCCAATTGCTAATTCTTGACCGATCTTGAATTTAACAATCTGAGAAGATAACACTGTTAATGACCATTTAAAATTTATTACTTCTACATACGAACTCCGTTTTTTTCTGTCTTTTTATCGTTGAACTCCTATTAATGAGATCTTAAATTCTCATTTAGATCATTTTGGCTAAAAAATTAACCAATCTAAAATTCGATTTCTATGCCCACACTGTTGCGTTGAAACTTTGAAAAATCATAACTTCTTCAAATGAAGTCAGCTTTGGACGTTCTCAATATGCACGCTCTGGGTTTAATGTCTACTACAACTTTCGTTTAGATACTAAGGCTAAAAAGTAGTTTATTATATATTTTCTTTTTAGAATACATAGAGCCATGCCGGTTTAATAGCGAAACTTCGTAGATACCTAACTTTTTCATTCGAAGTCGGATTTTAGCGTTCTTTATATGTACGGTATCCTTGTCACATATACTACAACTTTTGTTAAGATTACTTGTCCTAAATAATCTTGTATCAAAAAGTCATTTTTAATGCTTATTATCTTTAAATTGTCTATCCTGAATGTGCGGACGTTACAATTATCTCCCCCTTAGGATGATTATGTCCCAGAATAATCAACAAAATAGGGCTTGTATAATGACTCCTCACATTTTCTCTTCACCCTATGTAATAATTTTAACTCTTATGTCCTTTCAAATAAGTATTTAACTATTGGACTTCTTGACTGTTAGCGGTGCTTAATCTTGCACCCGCTCTTTATCCTATGTTGGACTTTCACTCATAACCTTCAAGTAACAAAGTCAATCCTTATTGGAGACTCCTACTCCTTCTTAAACAAAGTTAACTTAAGATAATTTTTTTACTTTGATTATCGTAACAAACTGATGGGTCATGTTCTAATGACCTCTCAACGTATGATGCAACGCTTAGACTCAGATATTTTTTAGTCAGATTCTAGAATGGAAGATACATTCCTTCATGTTCTAATGTGATATAATCATATTCTAGCATGTAGCACTTCTAGCTACAAGATTTTTACTTTCATAATGATTGTGATACTTCTATTGATCGCTTTGATTTTCTTTCACTTCAATCTTCTGGCTTAATTCGGATGCTACCTCGAACTTGGTTCTCTAAACCACGTAACATACTTATCTTATCCAATCTTGATTTGATTTGACTGTTGGATTATTGTCTAAGTCCATAACTATAATTGGTATGTACTTGACCCGACTCGGCATGGTCCATTTGGGTTGCATGGCATCGGAACATTTGGATATACCGTTTTTGAGAAGAGGACATTTGTGACATATTAATATATTATAATTTCTAATATATTAATATGAAATCATGTTATTTAATTAGTATTGATCAAGAATTAATTTGGACTTAATTTAGTGATCAAAAGAGACTAATTAAATTTATGGGGATTGATTATGTAAATCATTCATTCTTATATATGTGGGCTTATGATCCATGATTCCTTATGTTGGGTTTAACGCATGTGGTGACCCGTGGATACACCATGGAGGTTAAAACCCATTAAGAATAAGGAGTGGGTAAATTCATGGGTTACATGGTGTAACCTTAATGTGCACACTATATAAGGACCGCTTTAGTTCAAGAAATTGACACTGGTGATACCTATATGAGGGCTAGCCGATTTAAGCATGAGTGTCTTCTTCTCATGGTTATTCCATGTGTTGGTGATGTTGTGTGAACTATTTGAGGCGTCACACTTGGGGCACTAGGCTCTCGAGCTTAATGGAGTCAAGCTACATCAACAAGGTATGTATTCTATCCATTTTATTACCCAAGTATCAAAGATTGTATGCTAGTTAAGGTAATACCTTGGAATATTCATATTTGCATGTATAATAGAGAAAACATAGATCCAAGGTATTTAGGGTTGCATGTACACCTAGGAGTGTTAGAATGCTCATAACCCAACAATGACCACTAGAGTCAAAATATCAATCATCTTCTTGGTCATTACCAAAATGATGGTAACGACAGACATGAACAAAATGGAATGAATTAGTAGCGCCTTGATAACCTTGTTACTTTCCCTAATCAAAGTGTGAGACATGTATTTCCGGTAGTATAGGCCTCTACTACCTTTCACACTTACTCATACTCGTCCTAAGTATTGTCTTGTAGTCCCTAAGTTCTTATTTCCTAAAATCACAAAACGATTTAACGCATACAAATATGTCTAGATAATCATAAAAATTTCCCTAGGCTCTACTAGGACTTCTTCCATAGGTATCTTCAACATAAATTTTGCTTCAACTCCATTGGTGATAGAAATTCCAGACGATGGGATAACTTCAGGGATTATACCAAAAGTTCTTTCTTTTTGCCAATCAAAAATATACTTCTCCCGCACCATACATATTATTTATTAGACAAATTCTAAAGGCAAGATGCCGCTCTTATGATATCTTCCAATATGTATCATTCACTATCATAAGACTTCTTATTTCTTCCATTTGCTCAGCCCGCTATGAGTCTTTATCTTGACATTCTATACACCAAATCAAGTGTTCGGTGTATCGAGACGAGAATATAGATAGAAGATGGTTTAGACGTGTAAACCTCCTTATTACTCCGAAAAGTTATATGACAGTTCTAATATCGTAATTAAACGTTTAGAAACCTGAGCACATAAAATTTCCAGATCCGGTCAGCAATAGGCCACAGTGTAACACCTCGATTTTCAGGTATTTTCAATTTCATCTCTTGGTTTTAAAGTATGTTATTTTGTCCTTGTTTTGGAAGGAAGTAGTCGCAAGAAGCCCTAGTGGCAAGATCGTCATTCTGGGAGAAGGAGTGGTACGTTGAGCGTACATTTGAGTACTCTATGCGTACTAGGGCGTGCCCTAGTATGCTGGGCGTACACATATGTACGCTGGGCACACTCATGTCCGAAATAAACCCTATGTTTTAGGGTTTGAGGGGTATTTAAGCATCCTTATGGTCATTTATCCCCACATTCTCTTCCTCCAAAGCCCTAGAGTGGTTCTTGCAAAACCATATCGCCCTCTGAGTGTGATTTTGATCCCTAAGTGTGTTCTTGGTGTTTTAGAGGAAGGAAAGGTGTATCAAGAAGCTTAGAAGCTTGAAGCAAGGATTGGATCTGGAAGTTTGGCTCTTTTATCCATCATCCAAAGGTATAAAGTTCATAACTTTATGGTTCATTTGATAAATATCATGTTTAGGTATTTTTATGCTTCTTTTTGGTCCTAAATTCTCCATCTTGAGCATGACATCTTCTGGATGTTTTTAGTTGTCCTTTCAGACACTTGGAGGTGTCCTTGGTCATAAAAATAAGGTCCCAATGGCTAGAAGTGTCTCATGCTTTTGGTAGAAGGGTCTTAACAGATTGGTACCTCATATTAAGAGCATTATGGGCATGTAAGGTCATAAAGTTGGAGATTTTATGACCCTAGTATGCCGCGGGACCTTAGATCTGAAGTGTGAGCTTAAATTTTGAAGCGATTAAACACTTATGAAGAAAATTGGATTTGCGAGGGTACGCCCCGCTTAGGGATGTGTACGCCCCGCGTACCCAATCATCCACCCCGATGGTGGATTCTGCGCAACCTCATGTATACTGAGCGTACCTCCGGAGTATGCCCCATGTACGCGTCAATAATGGGCCTCTTCGTTTTGGGTTTCGATTTTGGGCTCGGATTGTCTTGAGCCATGTCAAGCCATCTGGATTTTATGGTTTGGGCTTTCTGGCTTGTTGGACCATCTTGGGTGAAGTCCCACGAAAGGAATTGGGCCTAATTTGGGCCTTAGAGGTTTATTTTTGGGTTTTGGGCCGTTGGTCATCTAGTTTGGGCCTTGTCTTTGAGCTAAGCTTGTGGAAGGGTAAAAAGGTCTTTTACCCTAATTTGGACTCATAATGTGAGTCAAGGGCTAGACGTTGATGGGATGTCATTTTGGTATCTGATAGTGTGTGGATTTTAGCGGATCTGCAGTCAAAGATTATTCGTGAGATCAACTGTTGATGGGGTGTTGTCTTGATGTTGGTGGTTCGAGGATTTGTCAGCCAACAGCCAGGGGTCGTTTGTATGATTCGGCAGTGCGAGGTGAGTTTTCCTCACTGTACTTAGGGGTCGAAGGCACCAAGGCTGACCCTTTGGATTATTATCCATGCTATTGTATATTAATATGCTATAGTAATCTGATAGATTTGTGTCCATGTATCAAGTATGCTGCTATGTTTTTGTAATCAGTTGGATATGTCTCCTGGTATTGAGTATTTTGCTTTGTGGTAATAACCTATAGAACTGTATGTTATATGTGCTTGCTAGTTATCATATATGAAGTGCCCTTAGGGACTGTCGGTGGTCATGTAGGATAGCCTTAGAACTCTTGGTCTAGGCTCTCTTGCTTGTTCCTTGTTTGGTTGTGGCTCTAGGGTAGGACCATCTATTAGGGTGGCTATCTCACCTATGGTTACTTATGGTTATGCATTATATGGGGGTTAGCTGGTGGTTGAGACTACACTGCTTTGTGTTGTCAGTCAAAAAACCTGAAAATGTTATATCGATATGTTGTTATGATTTCCTGGAGTTATATATGTTTTGGATATGTATATGTTGACATGTTGTGTGTGGTTGGGTTGAGGCGGTCCCGCTTTGTGCTAAAGGCCAATAGACCCAGGGCGTCCTTGGTTTTACATCAGCTTGGATCTTGGGAGACTCTGATTTTAAATCATGTTCTGGAAACAATGTTTTTGTAAATACTTTGTTAACGAATGAGTTGTTTTAAAAAAGTCTAAATTTGTTGAGATTTTTGGAATGTTTCAATTTGGTATCAAAGCCTTGGTTTGAGTGAATCGGAGGAACACTCGTGTGAATCCAGTCTCAAACTTAGGGTAAAGGGTTTTAAAAATGATTTTCAAAGTAAGGGTTTTAAAAATAATTTTCAAATTTGCTTTCACAATAACCAAAAGCGGATGTGATGTGTATGATCAGCCGGAGCCAGCAAGTTGACCCCAAATTACCACACTATTCTTTGATATTGTGATATGTTAGAACAACATGCAAGTGATAGGCTAGGGATATTCAGGAATTGCATGATTATATGATGCCTGATAGCCTAGGGTTCTTCTTTATATGAAATTGACATCATTACTGTAGTTTCTTAGTGTATGCATCATAGTTGAACATTACTAAGATTCTATAGCCTGAGAATGTTTAGTTTGGCCTTATTTCCTGTTCTTGCTTGATGAAGGGCTTAGGGTAGGATCATTTATTCGACTTTCTATAGATCCAGTGTTATGTATGGCTAGCATACACGAGTGTTGCATGGTTGGTGGAAGTTTCATGAGTGGGTGCAGTGTGTAAGCGGTTCAACGAGAGGAATGATTAGCCACTCTGGGGAGAGTGAGAGCAGGGTGAAAGTGTACTCATGGTGCCGAGAGTTTGAAATCGAGGATTTTGTATGAGGATCTGTCTGATTTTATTACGTTTTAGTGCCAGTCGGCTTCTCTGCTCGAATGATGCTTGCTTTGTGCTTTGTGGGACCTATGCTGATGAGAGTTAACCATCAAGTGAATACAATAAAATTTCATGATATTAAGGTTAAATAATCTTAGAAGGAAGGACTCAGACCTATTGTGCAGCTCTCGTTTAAGTCTAACCGTTGTAGGGCTGAACCCTTTAGTTGAAGGATTATTTAAGCTTGGTTGCATGTAACTGTATTCATGAAGTGGTTAGCTGGCGTTGGTAGGGATCCGTCAGCAGATAATGGCAGAGGGGGTATGGGTGAGTCCTAGGAGAGCCTAGGAAGTATTTTTAGTGCGGTTGTTTCGCTGTAGAGCGGGTATTGAGAGTATTGTTATGACTTGGACTTAGAAGACCCGAGATGATTCTTGAGGAAAGTATGGATTGGTGTCGAAGGTAGTATTAGGCCCGTACTACTGGAAGCAGAGGATCCATACTCGAATCAAGTAAGGTTTTGGGGATTTTAAGGGCTGGTCAGGGAATATAGCATGGTTGGATACCATGATTCGCGACAATGTTTATGTTCTGGTTAATATTTCGGTTGTGGCTGCTCAGGCATGCGGATGGATCTTGTAAGTGTTTTTAGCCACGGTGGCATTATTGATTTGGGTTGTTTGGTGCAGACTTAGTGAGCTTATTGGTTTGAGGCCGGGTATTCGAGTCGTGGGACTCATGAAGGGGATGATGATTATTATCGGCTTGGGTTCTGCAGCTGGAAGTGGGATGGTTGATCTTTGGATTGGAATATCGTTATCTGTGGCAAGGGTTATGCCCTCTCTGTTTTTACAAGTTTGGATAATGAGTGATGTTGGGTCAAAAATATGGTTTATACTTTGCTTTTCTAGGAAAATATATTTTTATGTAATGTTGTATGTGTTTGTGGTTTGTGTGTACGGCCGTACACGTGTGTACGGCTGCACACCCTGTGTACGGCCGTACACAGGGTGTGCGGCTGTACACATGTGTATGGCTGGAGGCCCATATAAATAGAGGAGTGCATGTGAGTGTACGGTTAAAGAGAAGTAGAAAGAAGGCTAGACAAGAGAGAGAAAGTTAGAGAGAAGATGTGTGTGAGAGAATCTATTGTAAGGAGCATCATTCATATTGAATACATCATTAGATTCTTAATCTTCTTCTTCTCCTTCTCTTCTATATTGATCTGACATCATCCAATTGATTAGGATTCCGCACCATCAATTGGATCTGATTGATACACAAGCAATTTTGGGGTCTTACAATTGGTATCAGAGCTTGGTTGTATCAATCAATTTTTTCAGATCTGGAGCTTATTTGATCTTATTTTGAAAAAAATAGCGTTTTTGGATAGATCTCGCAAAAATAAGGGGGGTTACTTCTTTGCATTTTTCATAAAAAAGAGTTTTTGATCGAGTTTTGGAGCAAAAAAGGGTGAAAAACGTCGTTTTTTCGCGAATCTGTTGAAGGAGTGCGGCTACTTGAAGGTGTGCGGCTCAGCAGCCTCGGTATGCGGCTCGGTGTGTGCGCCTCGGTGTGCGGCTCCGTGTGCGGCCTCGGTATAGGGCTCGGTCTCGCCTCTGGTTCACGGCTCAGCAGCGTGTTCGGCTTGCATTTGGCTCTCCTCGCTTCGCAGCTCTAGTCCTCGCATGGCTCAGTAGTGTGCGGCTCGGAGTGTGAGCCTCGGTGTGCGCTTAAGGTTTCGGTGTGTGGCTCCGTGTGCGGCCTCGGTATACGGCTCGGTCTTGCCTCTGGTTCACGGCTTAGCAGCGTGTTCG
Source organism: Lactuca sativa (assembly GCF_002870075.4). Classification (NCBI taxonomy): domain Eukaryota; kingdom Viridiplantae; phylum Streptophyta; class Magnoliopsida; order Asterales; family Asteraceae; genus Lactuca; species Lactuca sativa. The sequence goes on along the minus strand of NC_056631.2, from coordinate 76,177,924 downwards.
GCTCGCATTTGGCTCTCCTCGCTTCGCAGCTCTAGTCCTCGCACGGCTCAGCAGTGTGCGGCTCGGTGTGCGGTTAGGGTTTCGGTGTGCGGCTCCGTGTTCGGCCTCGGTATACGGCTCGTTCTCGCCTCTGGTTCACGGCTCAGCAACGTGTTCGGCTCGCATTTGGCTCTCCTCGCTTCGCAGCTCTAGTCCTCGCACATCAGCCTTGTATTAAAAAATAGACAAGGAAATTGAAGCTGCCAGGATTCGAACCCAGGTCTTCACCCTACACAACCGACGCCTTACCATCTCGACCAACTTGATTGATGTTATTCTCCTCCGAAATTTAAAACATAACTTCTCCTTCTCGGTTATTATTTTCGAAAATTGGCACTGTTAACCCTAAAAATCAATTTTTTTTATTTCTAAATTCTATTTTCAACCCAAATTTTTTTGTTTTTAGTTTTTGATTTTATTTTTATCTTTGACCTTAAAATTTTGACTTTGACTTTTAAAAGTTGACCTTTGACTTTAAATTTTGACTTTCTTGTTTGACTTTTAATTTTTCAAATTTGGCTTTTCAGTTTGACTTTTAAGTTTGACTTTTTAAATTTGACTTTTAAGGTTGACTTTCTCGGTTTTTAAGTCAAAGGGTAATTAAAAAATATATAAAAAGAAATTAAAAAAAAGTTATTAAAAAAATATATAAAATAAAAAAAAATAAAAAAATGAGTTCCACATCAATTCCGGTAAATGAAGTTTCATGTACTCCATCTTGTAAAGCTACGATTAAATTTCTTTGCGAACAAATTGATTTATTAAAAAGAGAAAATGAGGACCTCAAATACGAAGACTATACTCTAAGGAAAGATCAGAAACCTTTAAAAGCCCAATTAGAGGCCAAAACTAAGGACTTTAGGATATTACAAGAAGAGTACAGCAACAAGTGTGAAAATTATGATCTCATTAAACGCAAACTTGCTGCTGTAACTGAAGAACTTGATGCTTTGAAAATAAAGTGTGGAAAAACAAATGTTAGTTTCAAAAATTATACTGGATCAAGTAAGACAGTCGAGTCCTTAGTAGAAAATCAATTGAGTTTTAAAGATAATCAAACCAAGGGTCTAGGGTATCACATTGTGCCACCTCATTTTAATCACAATTATAACCCACCCTTTGAGACCAATGAGGAAGAAATGCCTGCTCAGTATGGCTAAACCCCTGCTCCAAATTCAGTTAAGACTGAACAATCAGGGCCAACTGAGGGTGCTGAGCTGAACGATACTAATGCTTCTACTTCATGTGCAGGTAAAGTAGCAGAGGATGAGAACAAGGAGAACACCATTGACCAAACCAACATCTCCTTGAACTCTGAATCTGTTGCTTCGAACTCAGTTGCTTCTGATCAACCTCCTGTTGAGAAGTACAGGCCACAAAGTCAAGTGAAACAGCCGACCTGTTGCAACTATGCGTGTGGGAACAATCAGAAATGAGGCAAGGACACACCACCAGGGGCAGGAAGAAACAATTTCCCAGTGAAGAAAAAGACTTGTTTTCACTGTGGAACACCTGGTCATATTGCCCAAAATTTTCCAAATCGCGCATACGTTCCTTATTATGCACAAGGCTGGCAGAACGCACCAAGAGGGAGATACTCCAAAAGATACCCCTCGAGATCACGATCAAACATTGACGACTGGAATGCCAAGAAGGCCAAGAATTCAAATCCCAAGGGCAGGAAGGGAATGTCGACCAAGAAGCCCAATCCAAGAGATGCTCCCGTGAAGCCAAAATCAAAATCATCTCAACGGCCGACATCAAGTTCAAAAGCAAGTACTGAGCCACCCATCGGATCGAAAAAGAAATGGGTTAAACCCAACTACAAATGGGTTCCAAAGGCTCAATCTCCCAAATCAACTAACGATTCTAATATTTCTATGTCTTCTATTTGTGATAAACTGGACATGTCATGGGAGAAAGTATCGTGTGTCGATGACAAAGGTCGACCCAGTTTCAAAATGGACTGGGTTCCAAAGACCAACTAATCTCGCTCTGTGTCGGAGCATCTATGGAGGCATATCATCAGACTTCGGTTTGTTGGTAGTAGCTGTTCCAGGCACATGATAGGAGACAGCTCTCAACTGTACAATACTCAGAACATTATTTGAGAGTATGTGTCCTTGGCAGGAAAGGAAGAAAGGAAGAGATCACAAATGGGGTTTGTGCTTAACGACATGAAGAATTTTCGAATCTGTTCTGAGTTTACGCGTGCTGTTCTCAGACCTTCTGGATGCAAATTCAATCGGTGACTTACGGTTTGCGTTTTATTCTCTATACTCCTGAGTTTTTCTTAACCTGGTTCGCTTTAAAGACTAATTTTTGTTTTAGGATAGTTTAAATTTGCGCATTTACTTTCGTTTCTCTCTTATGCACAAATTTAGGGGGAGAAATAAAAACAAAATAAAAATTAGAAAATTTTAAAAATCCAAAAACATTAGAAAATCAGATAATCAAAAAAAATTGTTGGTTATGAAATGTGTTGCTTGAGGGATATGTTTTGGGAAGTGATATGATAAAGTGATAACAGGCAACCTGAGTCTGCGTAACGTACCCGAAGTTGAAGGGTCTATGCTCTGGTTTGATGTGTCGGTAGGCACAAAATTTTTTTAAATGGACTTGACTAGGGAGAGTTGAACTTAGGAAATTTATAGACTTGACAAATCTTGACCTATTTAGATCCGTTCAGCCTGACAATACGACGCTCGGATAGGTTGAACAGGGAGATATATATGGGAATCTACTCGTCACATTAATTGAACCCATACTAGGAACTGTGGTTTAACTTTTCCTCGATGTGCGTATTTTGTCCTCAATTCCGGTTGGATGGGGCAACTGGTAAATTCCAATAAATTAGGTCTGTAGAATATCATTTTCTTTCTTTCTGTTTGTTAGTCATATGTTGTCTCCTTTGCGTGAATTCCAATCCGACCTAGTACACAACATATGCAACTCTATTTCTCTGCATGTTATATATGCAAAAAACTTCTTATCTGTTAGCCATATGTTGTCTCCTTTGCGTGACTTCTAATCCGACCTGGTACACAGCATATGAAACCTTCTACTTTTCAACCCCTCTGAAGTAATAAGTAATAGAATTTTGAATCTATCTTCTCTCTGAATGGTTGTCTGCTCACCCGGTGTAAGGAGTACTCTGGAAGTTCTTGATGGTTGGGGCATATCAGGAAGCGGGAAACACGTTCTAGTACACTTAAAATTGAACACATACAGATTGTCTATAGATCACACTGCTCAATTTAGGTGGATAACAATATCCCTGGTCGTCGTTAGATGAATGGTCCTTAAGATATTGTAACAACCCAAAAATACCACCCAAAAATTTCGATTTTTATTATAACAAAACCCACGAGACTGAGTATCACATAATAAAACCATATGCTGCGTGTTTCAAAAACCATAATAAAATACTGTGAGAAAAACTGTGTCACAACTGTATCCAAACATATCAAGAAAACTAAATCAACTCCCATGACAAAACTGAAGCTGTGGTGTGTGCGGTGCCATCATCCCGAGCTCTTCCCTTTGCTTGCGGAAGTACCTAAAACCAAAATTGAAACTGTAAGCACGAAGCTTAGTGAGCTCCCCCAAACTACCACATACCACACAATAACATATAAAGCACATACTGGGCCTTGCCCACTGCATCGGACCGAAGTTCGGGCTAACTGGGGCCTTGCCCCCTACATCGGACCGAAGTCCGAAGCTGACTGGGACCTCCGTCCCCTACATCGGACCGAAGTCGGAAGCTGACTGGGACCTTCGTCCCCTACATCGAACCGAAGTCCGAAGCTGACTGGGACCTCCGTCCCCTACATTGGACCGAAGTCCGAAGCTGACTGGGACCTCCGTCCCCTACATCGGACCGAAGTCCGAAGCTGACTGGGACCTCTGTCCCCTACATCGGACCGAAGTCCGAAGCTGACTGAACATAGCATAAACATATCAACTAGCATAAACACATAAATCCTGTCTGAGCCACGGAGGCGCCAAACATACTAGCTACTGCATTAGACCGAAGTCCAGAAACTACGGCCAACTGAACGGGCCGGCATTGTGGCCTTAGAACCGTTCCTACTGAAGGGAAACTCACCTCGTGAACAGGCTGCTGTGTGTATGGCTCTGGAAGCTAACTGCTGCAGCTCCGGTATCTCCCCGGCTACAATCCATAAACACACACAATCAGATGCTAATCACTGCATTGGGTAAAATGACTCTTTTATCCCTAGTCAAAGTCAACCCTCCCGGTCAAAGTCAACCTAAAGGTAACCTGACTCACCGAGTTGGGCCGCCAACTCGCCGAGTCTCTAGTCTCACTTCTCAACCCTACTCGTGGCTACTCGTCGAGTATGGCATTGACTCGACGAGTACCCTCTCGATCCATAAACTTAGACAATCTGCATCCTACTCGCCGAGTCATATGAACAACTTGACGAGTTGTTCTTGAGCTAAGAAGATTGCCTTGGACTCATTGAGTTGTATGAACAACTCGTCGAGTCCCTTCATTACTGAGTCTGTCCTCCAACTCACTAAGTCCACTCTACTACTCACAGGCTCCCACTCGACATCACTCAAAAAGGGGAAAAACGGGACTCGCGACTTGACTCGCCGAGTCGTTCTTCCGACTCGCCGAGTCATATCCATGCAGCTACTCTAAACTCGATTCTGCTTGAATACAGCGTCTAAAACTTATAGATATGGGCTTCCTTAGTTCGATTAGCACGTAAAGATTCTATCTTTACGTGCCCATAAGCGACCAAGAAGATAATAAGGCTCAAAAAGCATAATAAAGGCTAGATCTAGGGTTCTTATGCAAAGCATCTTCAAAAAGGAAATAGATCTGGGCACTACAACTCCTAAATGAATAGATCTAGGGATATCTCGACCTATTAAGGCATCCATACAACTATAAGGTTTGGAAAATACATCAAACTAGCCCTAGAAGTGTTCTAATGGAGGTCTAAAGCATAAAACAGAAGGAATCCGAGAAATACCTCAATGAACTCTGATTTTGCCCTTGGATCTTTGCTCTACACCTCTTCTCTTTGTTCCTTTCTTCTTCTTCTTCTTCAAGCCTTCAAAATCCACACAAAACACTTAAAACAATCAAGGGATGGATTAGGGTTTTCTCACAGCTGTCTGAGGGTGAAGGAGGCGAGTTTGGGGCACATAACATTGCTTAAATAGTGAGCAACCCGGGGATTTAGGGTTTCTTCCTGGCAGGCAGACTCGCCGAGTCCCGAATATGGACTCGCCGAGTCGCCGACTAACACGTGCTCGAAAACTCGACCCTACTCGACGAGTCAGGCCATAGACTCGCCGAGTCCCTCAATAAAACTTCTAAATAAATGCCACAAAAGCAACATACCAGAGACGGGGCGTTACAATTCTCCCCCACTTGTCTCAGACTTCGTCCTTGAAGTCTGCTACGGCTGAATCTGCAAATAACTCCGGGTAGTGCTCTGTCATTTCTTCCTCAGCCTCCCACGTCCACTCAGACCCCTTCGGGTGCTGCCACTGCACCTTCACTAACTGAATTGTCTTGTTCCTTAAGGTCTTTGTCTTCCGGTCCAGAATCGCGACCGGCATCTCAATATAATTCAGGCTGCTATCAACCTGAATATCCTCTAAGGGAACAACTGCTGACTCATCCACCAAACACTTCCTCAACTGAGACACATGGAAAGTGTTGTGGATCTGGCTAAGTTCTACAGGAAGATCCAACCGATAAGCAACCCGACCCACTCGGGCCAAAACCCTGAAAGGACCAATGAACCTTGGGCCCAGCTTGCCCCTCTTCCGAAACCTGATGACACCCTTCCAGGGTGAGACCTTCAGAAGGACCATATCGCCCACCCGGAACTCCAAGTCTGAACGCCTCCTGTCGGCGTAGCTCTTCTGCCGACTTTGTGCAGTCTGCAGTCTACTACGGACCTGCTGAATCAACTCGGTCATCTTGAGCACCATCTCTGTGCTCCCAACGACTCGCTGACCGACCTCGCCCCAACAAATCCGGGTCCTACACTTCCTCCCATAAAGCATCTCAAAGGGAGGTCGATCAATGATCGCATGATAACTGTTGTTATTCGAAAATTCCGCTAACGAAAGATATGTATCCCAACTGCCATCGAAGTCTAGAACACATGTCCTGAGCATGTCCTCGAGAGTCTGAATCGTCCTCTCGCTCTGCCCGTCCGTCTGAAGGTGGAAAGCAGTGCTGAAATGGAGACGAGTACCCATCTCGTCATGAAACCGCTTCCAGAATCTGGATGTAAAACAGACATCTCGGTCTGACACCACCGATACCGGCACTCCATGACGTGCCACGATCTCACGCACATAGATATCAGATAACTTTTCTGCCGATATACTCTCCTGAATCGGGATAAAATGAGCACTCTTCGTCAACCGATCCACTACGACCCATATCGAATCTACTCCTCGTGCGGTCCTGGGAAGCTTGGTGATAAAATCCATGGTGATGTCCTCCCATTTCCACACGGGAATGACTAACGGCTGCATCTTGCCATGAGGCCTCTGGTGCTCCGCCTTGACCTTCCTGCAGGTCAGACATCTCTCAACATACCAAGCGACATCCCGCTTCATGCAGGGCCACCAATAATCGGGTCGAAGATCTCTATACATCTTCTTCGCCCCTGGGTGGATAGAAAATTGAGACTTATGAGCCTCATCCATCAACACCTGCCGTACCCCACCCCAGTACGGTACCTACACTCTCCCATGAGGTGTCAGCAATCCTCGACTGTCATAATCAAACGAAGCTACTCGGCCCACTATCCTTTCACACTTTTGCCTCTCCTCCTGGAGGCCCTCACCCTGAGCCTCCTTGATCCGCTCTAACAACGGAGTAATCACTGTCATCCTCAAACAAAAATCTCTGATAGGGGCTGCCGACACTTTGCGGCTTAGGGCGTCGGCCACCACGTTGGCCTTCCCTGGATGGTAAAGGATCTCACAATCATAATCCTTCAGCACATCCAACCACCTCCTCTGCCTCATGTTCAGACTCGGCTGATCCATAAGGTACCTCAAACTCTTGTGATCCGTGTAGATAGTACAACGGACCCCATAAAGATAATGCCTCCAAATCTTGAGGGCAAACACAACCACCCCCAGCTCTAAATCATGGGTAGGATAGTTAGCCTCGTGAGGCTTCAACTGCCTCGAGGCGTAAGCTATCACATGGCCTTGCTGCATCAACACTGCTCCCATACCTGTGATTGAGGCATCACAGTAGACTACGAAGTCCTCTACTCCTTCTGGCAAGGTAAGGATCGGAGCTTCGCACAATCTCTGCCTGAGAGTCTCGAACGCTGCCTGCTGCTCAGGCCCCCAACGAAAAACTACCGACTTCTTGGTCAGTCGGGTGAGCGGCACTGCTATCTTGGAGAAATCCTGAATGAACCTCCGGTAATACCCTGCCAACCCTAGGAAGCTCCGAATCTCAGATGGAGACTTCGGGACCTCCCACTGCATCACAGCCTCTATCTTGGCCGGATCCACCAAAATACCCTTCTGGTTGACGAGGTGACCAAGGAACTGCACCTCGCGCAACCAGAACTCACACTTGGAGAACTTTGCGAAAAGTCTCTCCCTCCTCAAAACTTCCAGCACCTCCCTCAGGTGCTCCTTATGCTGCTCCTACGTCTTGGAATATACCAAGATATCATCTATGAATACTATCACTGACCGATCCAGCATCGGCCTGCACACGCGATTCATGAGATCCATGAACGCGGCTGGGGCATTGGTGAGCCCAAATGGCATCACCACAAACTCATAATGACCATACCTGGTCCTGAAAGCAGTCTTCTGCACATCCTCATCCCTAACCCGCATCTGATGATACCCGGAGCGTAGATCGATCTTGGAGAACCAAGACGCTCCCTGAAGCTGGTCAAACAAATCATCTATCCTCAAAAGTGGGTAACGGTTCTTCACCGTTACCTTATTCAACTCCGGGTAATCTATACACATACGATGCGACCCATCCTTCTTCCTCACAAACAGGATCGACGCTCCCCAAGGCGAACTGCTCGGCCGAATGAAACCCTTGTTTAGCAGCTCCTGCAGCTGCGTAGACAACTCCTGCATCTCAGAGGGAGCTAGGCAATATGGTGCCTTGGCTATCAGAGCCGCACCAGGAATTAGGTCGATCCTAAACTCAACCTGCCTCTCAGGAGGTATTCCCGGTAAATCCTCGGGAAATACATCCGGGAAGTCTCGCACTATCGGAACATCATCAACTGCCGTCTTGCCCTTCTCCCGGGCATCCAAGACATAAGCTACATAACCAGCGCAACCCTGCTGAAAATAGCGCCTCGCCCTTGCAGCGGAACAAAAGGTCGGTCCGCGCTGTGGCCTCTCGCCCTGAATCACTAACTCTCCCCCACTAGGAGTGCGAACCCTCACTAGCTGAAGCTCACAATCAATCACCGCCCCATTGGGGCTTAGCCAATCCATGCCTACAATAACCTTATTCCCTCGCAGGGGAATAGGAACCAGGTCCACCGAAAACTGCTCGTCAAACAACTAAAGAGAACACCCTCTATGCAATCTGGCGACCCTCACGGTCCTGTCATCTGCTATCTCAACCTCTAGTGGACAATCCAGCTCCCCTGGAGCTCTGCTAAATCTCTTGCTAAGCGCAAGCGATACGAATGATCGGGTAGCCCCGAATCGAATAATACCATAACAGAAATGCCGTTCACAGAGAACGACCCTATATAAGACATACAATCATAAGCAATAATCAATCAATAATAATTTAGAGATGAAGGGAAGATACATACCCGTCACCACATCAGGAGTCGCTCGCGCCTCCTCTGTTGTCATCTGAAACGCCCTACTCTTCGCCACTGGCGCCTCGGCTCGGCCCTGCCGGCCATCTGTAATCCTCAAAGTAGCAGGGGTAGGTGCAGCCACCTTACCTACTGCATCTAAACTCGGACACTGGGACTTTTTATGTCCCCTCTGATTGCACTAAAAGCAAATCAGATCTGATGCTGCAACGGCAGTAGCAGGGGTCGTACAATCCCTGCTCAAATGCCCAGTCCGACCGCACTTGAAGCAGCCGGAACTCCCTGCCTTGCACACCCCATCGTGCATCTTCCCACACCTGCCACATCGACTGTGGCTCGGCTGAATCCTAGATCTGTGATCTGAAACCTTGGGCTTTTTGCCCGAACCTCCTGAACCCGAAACCGCCTCCGGTTTCCTCTTCTTCTCCATCTCGAGATCAATCTCCCTCTCTCGAGCCCTAGAAATCATGTCGTCCAACGTTTTACAGCTGGACCGGCTCACAAACTGGCGAATATCGCTCCGCAACATCTCATGATAGCGGGCCTTCTTCATCTCCTCATCGGCTGCATACTGAGGAACAAGAAGAGCCCTCTCCCTGAACTTGGCGGTGATCTCCGCCACGGTCTCTGTAGTCTGGGTGAGGTCCTGAAACTCTCTGGCTAACTGCTACACCTCAATGACTGGTGCAAACTCCACCCTGAACCTGGTAGAGAAATCAACCCAGGTCATGGCATCCAACGCTGCATCATCTCCAATGGTATGTCCGACCTCCTCCCACCAATCCCGTGCCCTGTCTTTCAGAAGACAGGACGCCAATCTGACCTTGTCCCCCTCGGGACACCTGCTAGTGCGGAACGCGTTGGCCACATCCGCCAACCATCTAGTACTCGCTATGGGGTCCCGCGCCCCGTGATAGTCTGGAGCTCCACATGCCCTGAACTCCCTGAATGTAATTGTACGCGACCCCATCATGGCCGCCACCTCGGCACGGAAGGTGCGCAATCTCTCATCCATCAGCTCTAGGATACCCTCCTTGATCGAATCGAAGATCACAGGAGTCTGCTCTAAAATGATACGAGTAATCTCTGAAGAAAGAAACTCTCTGGTCTGCTCATCCATGCGCTCGTTCCCCGAGCCTGATCCTGATCCCTCCCCGGCACCTCCATTGCCGGCTGTTGGTCTCGAACGCAAAACCACCATTCTGAAACACATCATAGCAACATCAGAAAACTGAAATATCTCAAGGGATCATTGATACTACTACTAGCTTCCTGGTCTTGTCTCGTCCTTCCTTGATTCGAGTACGGATCCTCTGCTTTCAGTAGTACGGGTCCATACTACCTTCCACATCTTCCGTACTTTCCTCAAGAACTACCTTGACTCCACCAAGTCACTTCTACTACTACTGATCTCTGCTACTCTCATCCTAGGCTTGCCCTAGGGAAATCTCTGACTCCACTCAAACCAGTCCTCAGCTGCTGAAGGCCTCCTTGTAATGCTAATTAGCCACCACCTGAATACTATCACATGCAATGAGGCTTGGATAATCCTTCGAGTAAAAGACTCGTCCCTACAACGGTTGGACTCAGACAAGAGCTGCGCAATAGGGCCAAATCCAGCACTCTGAGATTATTCAATCCTGCTCACATGTGATGTGATGTATTCACCTAATGGCTAACTCCCATCACTCAGAGTCCCTCAAAGCACAAAGCAAGCAGCATTCGGATAAAGGAAACATACTCAGGCAAAACTATTCTCATAACAAGAAACTGCACTAGCATACAATGCTAAGCTCGCGCTACCAGGCATAACCTAAACAGGCTATCCTACTGCTGTCTACTCAATACTAGCATGCAATTCTCATAAAGCTGTAACACATATAGCAGGCACATAAGGCATCCTCCTAGATCCTTAGTCCTATACTAGCATGCTGTTCTACTGAAACTAGAACAATTAATCATAAAAATAAACTTGTATGGGTAATTTGGGAGTACTTAATTGAGCTCGGCTGATCGCATGCACCACACCCTTATCTTGTTTAAAAATTATTTTCTTTCTAAGTGCTTTACAAGATTTCATTCGAAAACATTTTTCTTTTTGAAAATCTTTTTATCTTTCCTTTAGTTTGAGTTCAGATGCACCCGGAGGTGTATCCGAATCCCTCAAACCAGGGCTATGATACCAACTTGTAACAACCCAAAAATACCACCCAAAAATTTCGATTTTTATTATAACAAAACCCACGAGACTGAGTATCACATAATAAAACCATATGCTGTGTGTTTCAAAAACCATAATAAAATACTGTGAGAAAAACTATGTCACAACTGTATCCAAACATATCAAGAAAACTGAATCAACTCCCAGGACAAAACTGAAGCTGTGGTGTGTGCGATGCCATCATCCCGAGCTCTTCCCTTTTCTTGCGGAAGTAACTGAAACCAAAACTGAAACTGTAAGCACGAAGCTTAGTGAGCTCCCCCAAACTACCACATACCACACAATAACATATAAAGCACATACTGGGCCTTGCCCACTGCATCGGACCAAAGTACGGGCTAACTGGGGACTTGCCCCTACATCGGACCGAAGTCCGAAGCTGACTGGGACCTCCGTCCCCTACATCGGACCGAAGTACGAAGCTGACTGGGACCTTCGTCCCCTACATTGAACCGAAGTCCGAAGCTGACTGGGACCTCCGTCCCCTACATCAGACCGAAGTCCAAAACTGATTGAACATAGCATAAACATATCAACTAGCATAAACACATAAATCCTGTCTGAGCCACGGAGGCGTCAAACATACTAGCTACTGCATTAGACCGAAGTCCAGAAACTACGGCTAACTGAACGGGCCGACATTGTGGCCTTAGACCCGTTCCTACTGAAGGGAAACTCACCTCGTGAACAGGCTGCTGTGTGTATGGCCCTGGAAGCTAACTGCTGCAGCTCCGGTATCTCCCCGGCTACAATCCATAAACACACTCAATCAGATGCTAATCACTGCATTGGGTAAAATGACTCTTTTACCCCTAGTCAAAGTCAACCCTCCCGGTCAAAGTCAACCTACTGTTGACCTGACTCGCCGAGTTGGGCCGCCAACTCACCGAGTCTCTAGTCTCACTTCTCAACCCTACTCGTGGCTACTCGTCGAGTATGGCATCGACTCGACGAGTACCCTCTCAATCCAAGAACTTAGACAATACGCATCCTACTCGCTGAGTCATTTGAACAACTCGACGAGTTGTTCTTGAGCTAAGAAGATTTCCTTGGACTCGCCGAGTTGTATGAACAACTCGTCGAGTCCCTCCATTACTGAGTCTGCCCTCCAACTCACTGAGTCCACTCTACTACTCACAGGCTCCCACTTGACATCACTCAAAAAGGGGAAAACGGGATTCGCGACTTGACTCGCCGAGTCGTTCTTCCGACTCGCCAATTCATATCCATGCAGCTACTCTAAACTCGATTCTGCTTGAATCCAACGTCTAAAACTTATAGATCTGGGCTTCCTTAGTTCGATTAGCACGTAAAGATTCTATCTTTACGTGCCCATAAGCGACCAAGAAGATAATAAGGCTCAAAAAGCATAATAAAGGCTAGATCTAGGGTTCTTATGCAAAGCATCTTCAAAAAGGCAATAGATCTGGGCTCTACAACTCCTAAACGAACAGATCTAGGGATATCTCGACCTATTAAGGCATCCATACAACTATAAGGTTTGGAAAATACATCAAAATAGCCCTAGAAGTGTTCTAATGGAGGTCTAAAGCATAAAACAGAAGGAATCCGAGAAATACCTCAATGAACTCTGATTTTGCCCTTGGATCTTTGCTCTACACCTCTTCTCTTTGTTCCTTTCTTCTTCTTCTTCTTCAAGCCTTCAAAATCCACACAAAACACTTAAAACAATCAAGGGATGGATTAGGGTTTTCTCACAGCTCTCTGAGGGTGAAGGAGGCGAGTTTGGGGCACATAACATTGCTTAAATAGTGAGCAACCCGGGGATTTAGGGTTTCTTCCTGGCAGGCAGACTCGCCGAGTCCTGAATATGGACTCGCCGAGTCGCCGACTAACACGTGCTCGAAAACTCGACCCTACTCGACGAGTCAGGCCATAGACTCGCCGAGTCCCTCAATAAAACTTCTAAATAAATGCCACAGAAGCAACATACCAGAGACGGGGCGTTACAGATATAGTATCTAAGAAATTAGGATCATATATAATTTTTAGGAACTTAAGTTCACCTGTCTTGTAATAAATAGTATGTCCTAAATTTGTCACAATTTTTCGTGTTTAAGTGGACAACAATAGCGACGATCGACCAGACAAAGATGTGAATATGAAAGGTACCGATAAGTGGATAAAGGCTGTCTAAAAACTTTGATCCCAAATCTCTCTTAAAGTTAGATATCATTTTTATTTTTGTTAAATTTGTCGTAGTTTCTTCTAATTTAAATATTATGGGAGAACTAAAAATTAAAAAAAAAATCAGAAAAATTCAAAAATAAAAAAAAATCAAAGAAAAATCAGAAAAATTTAAAAATCCAAAAATAGTTTTATTTCTTGTTCAGAAAAATCAAAAATCCAAAAATATTTTTTGTTTCTGTTTTCATTTGTGTGCTAAGTTTTCTTTTAGTCTTGTTTTGTCTTGAAAAGTGATTTCAGGTGTAGATAAGACTCATGGAGTTTGTGTTGAAGATTTCTGAGACAAAGCCTCGTTCGTGAGCATCGAAGAATTCACATTCGAAGGAGCAAGAAATGAAGATTATTCTTTCGACATTCAATCTGTCAACCCCAGAAGCATGGTGAAGTTGTACTTGAAGATTATGTCACAGATTGCATTGAAGCCTCCTCAATCAATCTGCTGCTATCTTTGTACCTGCTGAAGTGATCTAGAAGATCTGTTCTCTCTGTAGATTCTCAAGCTGAAGCGCTATCTTTCAAGAATCTGTACATCAAGCCTCCTCACCCAATGTGCGTTCAGAGTCAAATCTTGAAGAAAAGCCCAACCGCTCGAGATGAAGTCATTCATGAAGATTCATCAAGTTCATCTTGAAGCTGTGAAGAAATCAAAGATTAATGCTGAAGCCAAGCTCCAAATGAAGATTAACAAGAAAAAGCCAGCTACTTTTTAGGGGGAGCTTGTTGGGTCAATTAGAAAAGAAAGTTATAAACCAAGGGGGAGATTGTTGGGTCAAAAATATGGTTTATACTTTTCTTTTCTAGGAAAATATATTTTTATGTAATGTTGTATGTGTTTGCGGTTTGTGTGTACGACCGTACACGTGTGTACGGCTGCACACCCTGTGTACGGCCGTACACAGGGTGTGCGGCTGTACACATGTGTATGGCTGGAGGCCCATATAAATAGAGGAGTGCATGTGAGTGTACAGTTAAAGAGAAGTAGAAAGAAGGCTAGACAAGAGAGAGAAAGTTACAGAGAAGATGTGTGTGAGAGAATCTATTGTAAGGAGCATCATTCATATTGAATACATCATTAGATTCTTAATCTTCTTCTTATCCTTCTCTTCTATATTGATCTGACATCATCCAATTGATTGGGATTCCGCACCATCAATTGGATCTGATTGATACACAAGCAATTTTGGGGACTTACAAGTGAGCAGGCTCGTAACTTCCAGAGTTAGGAAGGTTAGTACCTACTTAAGATGTTTTGAGTTTCAATTCCAGTGGGAGGTAGTTCAAGCCCTATGTAGGGGAGAATTGGGATTCTCGGGTTGAGTATTTTAGCCGTTGAGAGATTTGCTAGTTCGTTGTTTTGGATTGCTGTCTTCGGAGTAGTTGGGCAGATGTTGATCGATGGATTTTTTTTCCAGAAGCGGTTATGTTCAGCTCCATTTGAGTCTTGATTCTTTGGATTAAGTGTCAATGTGTCCTTGACCACTGGTCATGGGGTTCATCATTCAACGAAGGTTCTCTTGAAATTTTATTTGGTTCAGCCGAAATTCAGTGGTCGGGCCAATTTTTCATCAAGTCCTGTATGGTCTATGTTCCTTTAGTCTTTAGGTATGTTTACCCTCGATGGTGGAGGGGGGGACTTGGTTCATAGCAGACTCAGGTTTTGGTAACCTTCGGGATCACCACAGAAGTTTTCTTGAGCTATTTGTGTAGTGGTGGAATCCGTTTAGTCTCAAACGAGTATGGGATCTTATTTCGACTGATCATAGGGATGTTTTTTTTTATTGATTGGGGCATTATTTCGATTATCCATGGTATTTCTTCTCTCTTTGGATGGTATTATGGGTTCCCTAATAATATGCATGGTGGTTATTCATACGAGCTGGGCAAGATAGCATTGCAGCCCCCGGTTCAAATTATGTGCATGATCCGTTTGAGTTATAGCCTTCGAGTTGGACCAAGAGTGCAACCATTATCCTATTCCCGGGTCGTGTGCAACCATGTTTTCATAAGGTTTTGTTTTTCCAGCAACTTGTTGTGCTCAATTGGCATTGTGAGGGAGTTGATTAGGTCCCTTTAAGGAAGTGGAATGAGGTTAGTATCTTTAGGCCCGGAGTGTTGGGCGAAGGATGCGATAACGACAAGGTCAATGTGAAATGGGGAGCATTCCATTCATAGGTTGTGGCCATAGTGAACATGATTGTTCATTTCTTCTTGGTGCTTTTGTTTTTGACGTGCTGATGGGATTCGGGCGAGTCATAAATCAAGTGGTTTGGATAAGGGAAGCAATAAAGGTTATAGGGAGTATCAGTCAAGTATCAGGAAGTCTTTGTGGGATGTATGCATTATAACTCCGGTTGTTCGCAAGGTGTTGCTAGGGTTTTGGTTTTCAAGATTTGAAATTGGTTGGAAAGTCGCAAGTCATCAAGTTCTTTCTGGATGTCTCCAGTGGATGCCTAGGTAGAGGTACACCTGAGCCGATAAGGGGTTAGATGTAGCGTGGAAATTTTGGTTTAATCATCTTTGCTCGTCGAAGCAGTGGTTGGTAATGGAATAGTTGAGAGAGTTAAGGGTTATTAAGATTTTGGTTCATCATATGGTTTGGTTTTGGGTGAAGTTCGTAGTTGATATGGTTTGAGGATCTTTTCTATATGTTCTAGTAGTGTCTCCAGTTAGGGACCGGGGGTAGATTTATAATTGGATGCTCATCAGTTTTAGGGAAGGGTTTACAAGAAGATATCATGATTCGCCATTTCTGAGTGGGCTTTTGGTGGAAACTCGCATTGGGAATCGCGAGTGTATCTGTGCAAGGTATGTATCTAGAGATATGTGGGTTAAGAGATTTGTAAGTCAAGGCATCGACTGGAGGGTTTAGCATTTAGCTTATGTGTCTGTGCTCCAAGATGGTTCTACCTTTGTGAAGGTCGGGCAAGTGATGAGGTTTCAGGCTTATAGCTGCAGTATATCGGTCCAGTACTTAAGGAAGTCATTATTTTGTATCTCATTGTGTTAATGGAATTGTTATCATTAAGAGTTGAGTGGATAGTTGATGAATAAGTGTCTTGGATTTAGCATTGGCCAGTGTGGGCGGTCTGTCAGGGAGTCAGACGAGTTCGAGACTTCAGGTTTCAGATAAAGTAAGTTGGTTTTGCTGCATGGGATTATGGATTCTTCTTCTTTGGGTTGGAAATTTTCTGTTGGTTTTGGGTACTTTAGGAAGGTCGTTGTATGTGCAAGATTGTGGGTGTGTACCTCAGGATGTTGGGCAAGCCAGGAGTGATTTCGAGGATGAAATCGAATTTAAGTGTGGGAGAGTTGTAGCACCCTGGTTTTTAGGTATTTTCAAATTGATATCTTGGTTTTAAATTATGTTATTTTGGTCCTTGTTTTGGAAGGAAGTAGTCGCAAGAAGCCCTAGTGGCATGATCATAATTATGGGAGAAGGATTGGTACACTAAGCGTACATGTGAGTACGCTAAACATACTAGGGCGTACCCTAGTACACTGGGCATACACATATGTACGCTGGGCGCACTCATGTCTGAAAGAAACCCTAAGTTTTAGGGTTTGAGGGGTATTTAAGCATCCTTATGGTCATTTATCCCTACATTTTCAGCCTCCAAATCCTTAGATCCATTCTTGCAAAACCCTACCCCTCCTCCCCCCGAGTGTGATTTTGAGCCCTAAGTGTGTTCTTGGTGTTTTAGAGGAAGGAAAGGTGTATCAAGAAGCTTGGAAGCTTGAAGCAAGGATTGGGTCTAGAAGTTTGGCTCTTTTCTCCATCATCCAAATTTATAAAGTTCATACCTTTATGGTTCATTTGATAGATATCATGTTTAGGTCTTTTTATGCTTCTTTCTGATCCCAAATGATCCATCTTGAGCATGGCATATTCTGGATGTTTTGAGTCATCCATTCAAACCCTTGGAGGTGTCCTTGGTCATAAAAATAAGGTCCCAATGGCTAGTAGTGTCTCATGCTTTTGCTAGAAGGGTCTTAACGAATTAAGACCTCATATTAAGAGCTTTAAGGACTTGTAAGGTCATAAAGTTGGTGACTTTATGACCCTAGTATGCCTCTGGACCTTGGATCTGAAGTGTGAACATAAGTGTTGAAGCCATTAAACACTTATGAAGAAAATTGGATTTGCGAGGGTACGCCCCGCGTAGGGAGGTGTATGCCCCGCGTACCCAATTAGCCACCCCGATGGTGGATTCTGCGCAACCTCATGTACGTTGAACGTACCTCGGGAGTACGCCCCGCATACGCAACAGTATTAGGCCTCGTCATTTTGGGCTTTGGTTTTGGGCTCGGATTGTCTTGGGCCATGTTAGGCCATCTGGATTTTATGGTTTGGCTTTCTGTCTTGTTAGACCTTCTTGGGTGAAGGCCAAGGAAAGGAATTGGGACAAATTTGGAAAATTGAGCCATATTCTGGCCTTAGAGGTTTATTTTTGGATTTTGGGCCTTTGGTCATCTAGTTTGGGCCAAGCTTGTGGAAGGGTAAAAAGGTCTTTTACCCTAATTTGGACTCATAGTATGAGTCAAGGGCGAGACGTTGATGGGTTGTCATTTTGGTATATGATAGTGTGTGGATTTTAGCGGATCTACAGTCAGAGATTATTCGTGGGATCAACTATTGATGTGGTGTTGTCTTGATGTTGGGGATCTGTCAGCCAGCAGCCAGGGATCGTGTGTATGATTCGGTAGTGCGAGGTGAGTTTTCCTCACTATACTTACAGGTCGAAGGTACTAAGGCCGACCCTTTGGATTATTATCGATGTTATCGTATGTTGTTATGCTATAGTAATATGATAGATTTGTGTTCTGGTATCGAGTATGCTGTTACGTTGTAGTGATCAGTTTGATCTGTCTCCTGGTATTGAGTATGTTTCTTTGTGGTAATAACCTGTAGAACTATATGTTATCTGTGCTTGATGGTTATCATATATGGAGTGCCCTTAAGGATTGTCGGTGGTCATGTAGGATAGCCTGAGAACTCTTGGTCTAGGCTCTCTTACCTGTTCCTTGTTTGGTTGTGGCTCTAGGGTAGGACCATCTATCCGGGTGGCTATCTCACCTCTGGTTACTTATGGTTACACATTCTATGGGGGTTAGCTGGTGGTTGAGACTGCACTGCTTTGTGCTGCCAGTCAACAAACTCGGAAATGTTATATCAATATGCTGTTATGATTTGCTGGACTTATATGTGTTTTGGATATGTATATGTTGACATGTTGTGTGTGTTTTGGTTGAGGCGTTCCTGCATTGTGCTGAAGAACAATAAACCCAGGGCGTCCTGGATAGACTGAAGGCCAGTAGGGCGTACCAGTCAGGCCGAAGGCCCGAACAACGTTCCAGATAGGCTAAAGGCCCGATGAGGCGTACCAGTTATGCTGAAGGTTCTGTGAGCGTACTAGATAGAATGTAGGTTATGCGTATTTAAAAATCAAAGTATCATTTTTGAAGAATAATATTGCGGAATTTGTTCCTAAAAACATGAAAATGATATTATCAAATCATTTTCGAAGAAATGTATTTTATTTATATTAAAACATTGGGAAGATTAATTCAATATAGAAACATAATCATAACGAAATATTACAAGCCTTATAATAATTAAACTAGTGGCCTAATACTCTTTGAATCTTTCAACATAATGTATCTTCAATTTCACTACTTGTGATACAATAAACTGAGTGGGTCAGGTTGGGAAACCTGGTGAGTACATAGGGTATTCAACCGACAACAATATAATTATTATGTTTAATCATCAATAAATTAACCCAATTTCCCATCCCTATTATATTCTTTATTCTTAAGGATCTACCCTAAGGATCATCTATGTTGACAATACTAGTTCAAAGATTCTTCCATAATACTTTTCAGTAGGTATTCTTCAACATTTATTCCTAAGGATTTGTCCTAAGGAATAGGCACGAAGTCCATCGCTTCCAGGGTTTATATAACAGACACCAAGTCCATAGTTGCCAGTGTTATCCATTAGGCACTAAGTCCATAGCTGCCAGTGTTTATCTAATAGGCACTAAGTCCACAGCTGCCAGCGTTCATCTATAAGGCACAAAGTCCATAGCTGCCAATATATATCTAATCGTTACTAAGTCCATAGCTTCCAGGGTTCATCTCCTCTATTGACACTATTATTTTAAGGAGTCCACCCACAATACATGTCAATGGGTTTTTAGAGTACATCTGGTGAACACTTAGTTCGAAAGCACCCACAGGTTGCGAGCCTGCTAGCGTTCCACTGGACTGTCTAGAATAGTCTGTGGTTGTCATCTATACTCTGCTAGCTATATGACATCATTATTAAAGTCAAGGCCTCTCATCATCTACTTCATCTTTCATCTCTCATCATTTGTATTATCTTTCATGTCTCATCATTTATATCATCTTTCATCTATCCATCTTTACCCAATATATTTATAGTTATAAAAATACATATATAGTTTAAATCAAGTAAAACATGTATAAATCATTCATCAAGCATAAATATTAGGAACACATATAATAAGCACATATAGCATGTATTTATATTAAATACTTGATATCTATGTGTAAGATGAAAGTAACTATGCACTCACTTGTGAAAGGAATGATCCGAAATTCGGACAACGCTTCGCTTCTAGCAACTATCTTTTCCTTTGACATAACCTAGTATCAATATCACTAAGTCTTAGTCTAATATTTATTACGACTAATATTAGTCTAGACTCATCATTAATTCAAATTCTATTGATCTATAGTTTATAAGGGACAACCAGGTAAGATCATATTGGAGGTAGAGTCCGTTTGGCATACAAAGCATACTGTTTAGAAATCCCACTTTAAACACCTCACTAAATCCAGACTAGACATCATCCCCATAAGTAGATCAATTAGTATAACAACTTGAAATCAATGATCAATCTTGTTTATAGGTTCATAATAATGATAATGAACTTAAACATAAGTTATACTTAAAGTACCGTAAGCATAACGCAACTTACAGGTGGTTTAGCGAGAAATCAGAATTTGCGCGGGCAGAGCTTCTAATCCGAAAGCTCTACCTCTCGGAGCTTTCTGATGCTCTGGAGTTTCGCTACTAACACCTAGGAAATGCTAGAGAATGACATTGCAGCCTTAGGGGGTTTGGGAGAGAATGGAATGGAAATGTGTGATGAAGTGAGTGAATTTCAGCTCTATTTATAGGTTGTCCATGGGCGTCTCACATCCTGAGACATGAGTCTCACGTCGTGAGCTTGAGTAGGCACCATGTCATCGCCTGGTGCTGACACGTGGCACTGTACGCAAGTAAAACATCCGATCTTAAAAAACTCTTAACTTTCGCATACAGACTCCGTTTTTGACATTCTATATATCCACGCGTAGGTATTGACAAGATCTACAACTTTCCTTTTGATCCATTTGGCTAATTCTTGACCGATCTTAAATTTAACAGTCTGAGAAGATAACATTGTTAATGATCGTATAAAATTAATAACTTCTACACACGAACTCTGTTTTTTACTATCTTTTTATTGTTGAACTCCTATTAATGAGATCTTTAATTATCATTTAGATCATTTTGGCTAAAAATTTTCCAATCTAAAATTCGATTTTTGTGCCCACACTGCTGCACTGAAACTTCGAAAAATCATAACTTCTTCAAATGATGTTAGATTTGGACGTTCTCTATATGCACACTCTCGGTTTAACGTATACTATGACTTTCGTTTAGTTTACTAAGGCTAAAAAGTAATTTATCAAAAATTTAGTTTTTACAATATGTAGAGTCGTGCCGGTTTAATCGTGAAACTTCGAAGAAGCATAGCTTTTTCATTCGAAGTCGGATTTAGTGTTCTTTATATATACGGAACCCTTGTCACATATACTATGAATTTTCTTAAGATTATTTTTCATAAAAAATCTTCTATCTAAAATTTATTTTTAACGTTCATTATCTCTAAATTGTCTAGCCCGAATCCGCGGGCGTTACAGAAAGCAACGTGATTTTCCACTTAGACAAATGTTTTTGAAACTTGTCCATAACCACCTACCAAATTCTCAATCAAGACATTATCCCCACGAAAAGCCCTAAATATAAAAAAAGAAAATATTTTGTGTTGTATCCTGTAAAAGAGGTCACAACTTGGATAAAGTATGAATCCACTTCAACGCCCATAAAAATTGATTTATAGTTTTTAATCTTTAAACTGGAAGCCATATGAAAGCACATGAGAATACATATAATGTTCTGGATATTATGGTTATCTTACTCACCCACAAATAATTCATCATAAGCATAAAATATATGAGACAACATCATTCCTTCATAACCGATGGAGGCACCTCTAAACAACCCATGTGCAACCGTGTCCTCCATAAAAACGTAAAGTGTAACATACTAAATTTAAGACTAGATTATTAAATCAATATGGTAAATAAATAAAGGTTGGTTTGTATAATTAAATCAATATGGGATAATCATATAATTAGTTGATATAAAGTTTCGAAAGTTAGAAGCGAAGATAATAACATTTTAAAAGTTAAAGGGCCAAAAGTGTTAAGTTGGTAAAGTGAGTTCGACTAAAGGGTTGAATTAATTAATTGAAGGGACTACCAGAGTCATGTAATGGAAGGAGGAGGACTTTTTATGTCAACCTTCTAGGAAAATGTGAAAATAAATGAAGTAATGGTAGATTTGACAAAAGATATGAACTAGAGGGACCAAATATGAAAATGTTGGAGAAATAAGATGCATATATATCCCTTCATTTAGAAAAAAAACATGGAGGAGAAGTAGGGACATCTCTTATGGTGAATTTCTTCCATTATTGCATCTAAGGATTGATCCAAGACAAGATTTCAGCATCCAAGCAAAGGAAAGAGGAATCAAAAGCTTGCTAGGTATAATCTCTTCTCTATTAAACTCTAAATTTTGAATTCAAGATTTAGGGAAAACCCTAATGGTGATTTTATATTGATTTATTGATTATGGTTGCGGTTTCTAACCTCCCTCGAGTGGTTTACATGGTTATAATCCCAATCCAGTAATCCCATTGATGGATTTGATGATTTGGGTAAAAATCTCCATGAACCCTAGAAAACGCAATTTGGAAATATTGCATATGATGATGAAATGAGATTGGATTCTATGACCTAAATAATATTTTATATAAACAAATCTAATTTGAATTCTCAAGTTCATCCATTATGGTAGAATCAAGTATAAACTTTGATTTGAGATGGCTTTGGGGAAATTGTGATGAAAACAATGAAATCCCTTCTAGTTGATAATTTGTTGAGTAAAGGAAGTTCATAATCATGAATGTATATTTTTGGGATGATTTGGAATCAAATACATAAGGAGTTGATTGATTTTAGATTTATAAATGGAACTATTGGCCATATGGGCAATTTAGGAACATGGAATGGAATTGAGGGTTCCATAGTTAGATTAGGTACTTGTAATGATATTGATTATGGTTTCATGTAGTTGACAACATCCATTGATGTTTCGAATGAATTTTTAATAAGTCAAAATGTTGGAATGTAAGGGGGAGCAACTTAAGCTCTTAATCCTTCCAATTGTGCAATTATAAGCATTATGAATTTAGCATTTGGATTGAGGACATAATGAATGAAGTTAAATGTTTTTACATGATAAAACGTCCTCTAATAGTGCTTGTAAACCTTTAAAGGTGTTACAATTGGATACCTAAAATACCAAAACCATATGCGCAAGTTTAAGGCTCAAAAAGTGAGTTTTTGGGTGTGTTTGGCTATGTCAGGAAGCGACCCGTGTGCAACCCGTGTGTAAGGTTAGAATACCCAGCTCGACCAAAATTGGAACTTTAGTATTTTCCTCATAACTTTTTCATATGGACTCGAATTTACGCACAATTTTTGCCTACATTCATATTTTTACGTAAGTAATGAGTTAAAGCAATAAAACTTATTAATGACAACTATGAGGGGTATTTTAGTCATTTATTGACTTTTATAAATGTTATATAGGTGGTGTTTGAGAGTGTTGTTCTAAGGAAAGGAACTAGAAGATGAATAACTAATCTTCTTATGATCGAGGTGAGCATGTGTTGACATTTTCTCTCTTTGTGGTATGTTAGAATAATTATATTGCGTCATTGGGCCTTTGTATTGTTTGTTTTGTAAACGGGTTGGGTCTGCCCTCCCGTATTTAATTACTAGGGTTAGAGTATTTAAGATGCAAGCATGCATCGTATTTTGGAAACTTTGAATATTATCTTGTAGCCCTAATCACGCCTCTACAGTAGCAATTCTTCATCGAGTTCTTCTGAGGCGTGACTTTTGAATCATTCAACATATTTTGAGTCATCGTTGTGTTCTTGCCTTAATCTGTTTGAATCTAATGGATCATTCAATGATTATTAATCCAAAAAATTGGTATCAGAGCAGGAGACTGTGTAATAAATATTCATATCTTCTGTTTAACAGCTATTAGGGTTTCCGTTAATATTGGATTTAGCTTAACGATCATCACTGTGTTCTTGATGTTGTTTAGCAATCTCAATATTAACCTAAAACTGCTTTAGTTTTACACGTCTGATTCTTAACAAGTTTTTAAGATCTTGTCGTCATGCAACACAACGATTCTCACATCAACTCTACAAATCTTTCAAGCAATATTGGATCGACCAGTAGGATCCCAATTCTCTTCCTGAATATATTAAGTTTGGGCGCTTCACTTCGAAGATTACGTTCTCGGCCTTGAAGATAATGGATATCTGATATGGGAGGCTTTAACTCTTGGATCGTTTGTTCATACTGAAAGAAAAAGAGTTATCAAAACTCAAAACGACTACAACAAACTCCTTCTTGATATTAAGTACGTTCCTCAATATGAAAAAGAAAAATTGTTCAGTAATGTTAAGGCATTGAGAATCATTCGATTTGCCTTGCAAGCTGACACTTTTCATCTGGTTAGTTCCTGTGACACTGCAAAGGCCATCTGGGATCGGCTTAAGGAGCTATACTCAACAGATGCGGATCTTGAGCACTCAACACAAACACTCTTGCTTTCAGAGTTTGGTGCTTTTTCACAAATGGATGAAGAGAGTTTAAGTCAAACCTTTAATCGATATAATCATCTTTTAAGCAGAATGATAAAACATGGCATGGACGTGAGTTAATTGAACAAAAAGTCACGTTTATGAATGGACTTCGATCAGAGTGGAAGGCAGTGGTGTCTATAGTTAAGGCACATGAGCAGTTCAAGAACTATACACTGGCCAAGCTTGTTGGTATCATGAGGTCACATGAAGATGAAGTGACTAAAGAAGCGAAAGTAGTCTCTGGAATGGGATCATTGGCTCTTGTCACGAAGGGTAAAAAGGTTGTTGAAGAGGATGATTCAGATTTTGAGCTTTCTGATTGTGAACTCTCTAAAGAAGAGTTTGCAATGATGGTGTCGAATCCAAAGAGATTTGCAAAGAAGAACTTCAACTGGAACTAGAACCGAAACTGGCAGAGCAATTATAGCTCTGAAAAGGTGAAAGAAGAAAATGTGAACGGTTCACAAAAGGATGAAGACAAGAAAGAGAAGAAGCTCATGAGTGATGCCGGCTATGACTGTAACTATTGCCATGAAAAAAATCATTTAACAAAGGATTGTATGCTGCAAAGATTGAACGAAAAGAAAAAGCGAGAAGATGATGAAGCTTACCATCTGCGAAAGCTTGAAGAAATAAAGAAGAAAAAGAATGTAGATTCTAAAGACGAGGAGGTTCGCAAGCCTACTCATACTAAAGCTTTGCTGCGAAAAAGGAGGATTCGCACCCTGGAGGAATATGATTTGTGGTGACGAACGATGTGTCCCTGATGTGAGGATATACTACTGATGGTGGTCATGGGAGTGATAGCTACTTTGCTGCAAAGCCAGTATTTGAAAAAATCAACGAGCGTGATCAAATGATCAATAAGGTACATTCTATCTTGAATCACTCAATATTCATGTGTCAGAATACGAAACTGAACTAAAAGAATTGAAATTCACATTTTCAAGTATAAGTAATAGTTTATAACAAACTCGCTTGACAAATTCTAACCTAACCGATCACATCAGTAGGGTTTTGTCAAAGACTGAGGAACGACGCATATGGATTGAAAAGTTGGAGCCGATATTTCTAAGTCTAGAGATGAACATATTTATTTGCAACGAGACAATTTAATGCTTTTGAAACAAGGAATTTTTTTTGTTTGATTGAAAAAGGCTTTATTTCGATATTACACAATTACATCTTGATTGTGAGATTGGTAAGAAAATTCATAAAATGATCTTACCTTTCCTTGAATTAAAGGAAGATGAAATTGATGTTGATTGTTATAAGTGTGAGTCAATCGTCTCTTCTGATGAAATTTCAGATGCTTACAGAGTGGGACTGGACAAAATTGAAACATACATCAAGTCCAAAGAACATAAGAACATGTTAAAGCATCTTTTGGATGAAAATGATAAACTGAAAATCAAAAACAAAATTGTACAAAAATTTGACTCATTGAGTTCAAAGTTGAGTTCAGATAATAAACTCAATATTGAAAACACATCTGACTTCGACGATGACAGTGATATGAGTGAAATTTCTATAAAAGATGAGATTGATTGTTCAATATTTGTTAAAAACGAATCTGAACTTGTGAAAGTACTAATTTACAAAAATTCAGTAGAATCTACACGTCTTTCACAAAATAAACCAAAGTCTTTAAAAGAAAAAGTTGTAGTTTATCAAAAGGTTCAAATCGTCCAAAATCAAGTTTTTGCAACCACACGACTGGATAAAAACCAAACTGTCGAATTAACGTTCCTTGTAAATGAAGATAACAAAGGTGGATGTAATAAACATTTCTGGTCTGCACCGATCGATAACGCAGAAGAAACCGTGGGACTCTCAGAAAAGACTTCATGGAGAGTAAAAGGGAGATATGTAGCGGAGCCACTCAATCATCCATCGAGCTACGGAAAGGAAAGTATAAGTGGAACAAAGGATGTTTCATGCGAAACCTCATCAGCAAAAAGCAAACAACATGTGAGAAAGGCGAAACCCAAAGCAAAGATCCACAAGTCATCTGAGCAATTCGCTGCTCCGAAACGCCAAAGAAACTTGATATATAACAAAAATCTCATGGAAAGAAAGCAATTCTGGCAATCTAGAAATCCCAATTACGTGTATAAAGAAAAATCCCCACGTTTCAATCCAAATGCGAAACTTTCACAAACTGCAAAACCTCAAGTTTTTTCACAAAATCAATCTAAAACACCACATGTTTCAAAACTAAAGCTTCACAATCCATCAAAACCAATAGTGAAATCGAAAACTAAGGAAAATGGTTCAAACTTTGCTAATACATCAAAAGAAGTTAAAGGCAAAGGTAAGATGGTTTCGGAGCCTAAAGCTCAGTTCAAGGAATCTAAAACTAGGTCTAAGAGAGAAGAAAAACAATTTGTTAAATAGAAAATTCAACAACAGAAAAAGTCTTCTAAAGATGCGAATCTAAAAGACAAAAGAATAACTATTTTTCAAATTACTAAGAAAGATAACATAACATTAATAAAACGAACGTATTTTCTTGATCCATCTATTTCTTTTCCCACTACCATGAAAACCTCATGAGGACCCAAACAACTATGGGTTCCTAGGTCTGCTTAATTTTTGCAGGTGATTTGTGACGAGCAGTTTGACTCAGAATGGTATATCGACAGTGGTTGCTCATGTCACATGACAGGTAGGAAGGAGGAACTAAACCTTCAAAACTAAAGCTTCACAATCCATCGAAACCAATAGTGAAATCGAAAACTAAGGAAAATGGTTCAAACTTTGCTAATACATCAAAAGATGTTAGAGGCAAAGGTAAGATGGTTTCGGAGCCCAAAACTCAGTTCAAGGAATCTAAAACTAGGTCTAAGAGAGAAGAAAAACAATTTGTTAAATAGAAAATTCAACAACAGAAAAAGTCTTCTAAAGATGCGAATCCAAAAGACAAAAGAATAACTATTTTTCAAATTACTAAGAAAGATAACATAACATTAATAAAACGAACGTATTTTCTTGATCCATCTATTTCTTTTCCCACTACCATGAAAACCTCATGAGGACCCAAACAACTATGGGTTCCTAGGTCTGCTTAATTTTTGCAGGTGATTTGAGACGAGCAGTTTGACTCAGAATGGTATATCAACAGTGGTTGCTCACGTCACATGACAGGTAGGAAGGAGGAACTACGAGATTTTAGGGCACTGAAAGATGGAGGAAGAGTAACGTTTGGAAAAAAAATTCTCTTGGCACAATCAGAGGCTATGGAATGATCATAAATGGCGAATTCTTAATTTTCAAGGTGGCATATGTGGAAGGACTACAACACAATTTAATCAGTGTTTCGCAACTAGTGGTTGGAACAGGACTAAAGGTTTCATTTGATGATGAAGGATCTGATATTATTGAGAAGAAAACGAAGAACGTTCTCATAAGATCAAAACGAAAAGGAGAGATGTTCCCTCTTGATCTGAAACCCATTATAGGGAAACCAGTAGTATGTCTGCTTGCGAAAGCTTCATTAGATGAAAGTTAGTTATGGCATCGTATGTTGGATAAGGTGTCTAAGTCCATAACTATTTCTGGTAAGTACTTGACCCAACCCGGCATGGTCCATTTGGGTTGCATGGCACCATGCAATTGGATAAAATAAATGAGAGAAATAACACGTATGGTTTATTAATATATTATAAGTTCTAATATATTAATAATATTATTTAATTAGTTTTGATCAAGAATTAATTTAGAATTAATTAAGTGATCAAAAGATAACTAATTAGATATATAGGTAGAGTAAGTAAATCTTCCATATCTTATATAGTGGACTAAGATGCTCCATGGATTATCAAGTTGGGTTCCACCCATAAGATGCTCCATGGAGTTAACCCATGGATCAAGAAATGAAGAGTCATGGAACATTAGGGTTTACCTAATGCAACACACTATATAAGCAATGTAACTCTCCCCAAAATCAGACTAACTAAGAAACAAGAGGTCTTGGCCGATTTTGCATGTATTAAAGTATTCTCTCAAGTTTATTCTTTGACTTTGGTGTTGTGTGAAGCATTTGAGGCATCACACTTGAGGTGATAGGCTCACATGGTTTCAAGGAGCACTTTCATCAACAAGGTATGTAGTTTTATCTTTTATACAAAGAAAATTGTACCCCATGTATGCTAGATAGGTTCATAACCTTGGAAAACAACTTTGCATGATTATTAGACAAACATAGATCCAAGGTTATTAGGGTTGCATGTACACTTAGGAAGTGTTAGAATGCTCAAAACCCATAAGTGGTATCAGAGCCTAGGCTTGCTTGTTTGATTTTTGTGCAAACTGCTTGAAAAATCGAGTTTTCTGCTTTCTGCCCGTATGAACTCACCGAGTCCATAGGGGGACTCGACGAGTCCATGACCAAATGCAAGCTACTCGTTAAGTCAGTTCATGCACTTGACGAGTAGAGGCTGCAGTTTTCAGAATTTCGATTTTTGTTGTTGGAAATGGACTAGGAACATTACCCTAAACTGTTTTGGTGTTTTAAAACTTGTTTTAGTTGGTGTAATGTTCATGTTAATCCATTGACAATGACAAATTATCAAAATTACAAGTTTTTCTTTACGTGTAATTTTTGATTCATGAAAGTGTTCATATTCATGTTCTTGATCTTATGAGGTTTAGATGATCATAGGAATTGTTTGTAACCTATCTGGTAGATTAATTCATGATCATTATGTGTTTTAATGGAGTCCATAACTTGTCCTCAAGTTATGGAAAACCAAAAGTCACTTTGTTTTAAAAACCATTAAAAGAACACATAAGTTATAAAAATGAAGAGTCTTCGTTTTTAATACTCTAATTAACTCATAAGTTACAAGAACAGAAAAGTTTTGAAAGTTTACAAAACTTGCCCTCAAGTTTTGGAACAAGTAAAGTCTTGATAAAAACTTTACTTCCAACCCTTAGAATTTTAAAAGTTAAAATTCAACCCTTATACTTTATAATATTATAAGTTAATAATATATATATATATATATATATATATATATATATATATATATATATATATTGTATAAGATCAAGTCGTCTTACCGCTAGTACGCCTCATTCACGAAGCCGGTCTATAAGGGGTGGGGGGTGGGGGGGTATAAGGTTGTTGCCTATAAAATGGCAACTTAATGGGTGTCCACTCTCACTTACTGCTTCCTTGATCGGTGGAGGGTCGTTAGCCGAAAGGGTAGGACAAGGACTTATAAATTCTCATTAAAAGTATGATGACTATTATAAAGTAACTAAATGCTTTTATTAAATTTCCAATCTTAGTTACTTTAGGAAAATGTGAATAAGGTGCTAATCTATGAAATTACACTTTACACTTTGTCTAAGTTGTTAGTGGAGCGTGTGTGGTTAACCGGCACACTAACTTGGACTTAACAAGGTAGGTAAAGGGTGACTTAAAGTTTATCATAGTATCGGTGGAGCGTGTCTGGTTAACCGGCACATCGATTGAGTGATAAACATTAAGGGTACCATGTGATTTGCATGGTTACTTCACACCTCGTTTTGTGATCCTCGGCATCCCAATCACAAATCTTGGAGGGCACACTCGAGATTGAAACATGCCTTTGAAAAAGTTCATTGAATCTCAAAAGAATCTAGGAGTTTCTAAGAACCAAATTAAATATTTTTTAATATTTCATCTTTGGTGGAAATTGGTGAATCGTCATTCACCTACCTTTCAAATATGTTATTACTTAGATTACGGCATACCTCTTCTAAGTATAATATATTGTGATTGGGTCCTAGCCTTAATACTACATTTGGGTGTTTTATTAAGGACTATCTCTATTTATAAACTAAACTTTTCTTCTTTTCAGATGTCTGCAAACACTGTTGCTTCTGGCTCTAATCCTAATGGCTCCTTTTCTCTAATGAACTTATGTGGGAAAGTCACTTTTGATGGATCCAACTTTAATGAATGGATCAGAAACATCCGAATGATTACCCGCTACGAGGACAAAGAATATGTCCTCAATAAGGAGCTTAAGGAGATTGATGAGACAATTGCTACTCCTCAAGAGATCGTTGACTTTAGGGCACATGAAAGGGATACCACCAAGGTGGCGTGCATCATGATGGCCACTATGACAGCCGACCTCCAAAAATCCTACGAGGACTTCTACCCTTTTGAAATGCACCAAGATTTGATGGAAAGATACCATCAAAGTGCAAGACAAGAGAGGTATGAAATCATCTCCTCCATGATAACAACCCGAATGAAGGATGGTGAACCCATCACGGGCCACATGTAGAAAATGCAAAGGTTTGTGGACCGCTTGCTGAAGCTCAATGTGAACTTCCCCGAGGAGCTTGCAATAGATATCATTTTGCACTCCTTACCTTCATGTTATGATCAATTCCGCATGACACACCACATGAATAAGGAAGAGGTCACTCTCAGCAAACTTCAAGTACTCTTAAAGACCGCGGAAAATGGTCTTAAGGGAAAGGCGGTTGTTACTACTCCTACTCCTACCAACTCCGCCCCTGTCTTGGCAATCGGGAAATGACGAGGGAAGAAGAGAAAGAGTTCTTCGAAGGGTACCAAGGCTAGGAACCTTGATGGCTCTTCTTCAAGTGGAACCAAGAAAGGTTTCTTCAATCCTTCTTCTGACCCAAAAGAGGCTGAATGCTTCTATTTTCATGAAAAGGCACATTGGAAGCAGAACTGCCCAAAGTACCAGCAAGATGTGAAGGATGGGAAAGTTAAACCCAACCATGCATGTATTTACACTATCTTATCTAATAAGTCACCCCATTCTAACTCATTCGTCCTTGATACCGGTTGTGGTATTCATATATGTTCTGATTTGCAAGGACTAAGAAGAAGTGAGAATGTGGAGCAAGGAAGAATAAACTTGATCATGGGAAACAGGAAAGCTTCACCTGTCACCAAGATTGGAGTTTATAATTTATCGCTAAGTAGTGGGTTTAGTTTAGATTTGAATAAATGTTGTTATTCGCCAGAAATGGAAAGAAATATTATTTCCTTTCATGCATTGTATAAACAAGGTTTTACCTTTTCATTTGATAATGAAGTTTGTTCGATTAATGCTTTCTTTAATAATATTCTTTATTTTAAAGCATTACCTTGTGATGGTGCGTATGAAACTGTATCTGTGGTTGATAACTTAGGAAATAATGTTTTTTGTATTGATTCTCTTAATAATAATAACTTGGATAAAGCATCATTATGGCGTTGTCGTCTTGGACATATAAGCAAGAAACACATAGGCCAACTCCAAAAGGATGGAGTCTTGGAGTCATTTGACCTAAAATCATATGATAGTTGCGAATCATGCTTACTTGGAAAAATGACAAAGTCACCCTTCACAGGTTCTTGTGAGAGGGGTGAAGGTTTGTTGGATCTTGTACACACGGATGTGTGTGGACCCTTCAAACATGCCACAAGGGATGCTAATCGTTAGTATTTGACTTTTACTGATGATTATAGTAGATATGGGTATGTTTGCTTAATCAAGCATAAGTCAGAGACTTTCGAAAGGTTTAAGGAATTTAAACAGGAAGTCGAGAATCAGTTGGGCAGGAACATTAAGATGCTTAAATCCGATCGAGGTGGTGAGTATCTTAGTTCAGAGTTCCTCGACTATCTTAGGGAATGTGGGATTGTCTCACAATTGAAACCCCCCAGAACACCGCAGTTGAATGGTGTGGCTAAGAGGCGCAATCGAACCTTGTTGGATATGGTTCGTTCCATGATGAGTCGAGCTTCGCTACCAATCTCATTCTGGGGGTATGCCATAGAGACTGCCGCCCATATCCTTAATCTAGTCCCTATAAAGAAAGTTGCCAAAACTCCTCACGAGATGTCGACTGGTAAAGTACCCAAACTAGACCACATCAAGATTTGGGGTTATGAGTCTTTCTTGAGACCGTGAGACTCATGATAAGCTTGAACCCCGAAGCGAGAGGTGTATTTTCATCGGCTACCCACAAAGATGCTTTGGTTACCTCTTCTACAAACCTAGTGATAATGTGGTCTTTTTAGCAAGAAGAGGAGTCTTTCGAGAGAGAGAGAGTTTATAAGCCAAGGAGACAGTGGGAGGCAAATTGGCCTTGAAGAACTTCAAGAGTCAAGAGGTGAAGGAACTTCAAACCCTAGCCCTCAACTTGAGGAGGAAACTCCTGTTGAGCCAATTGAAGAGTCTGTACCTCTAAGGCGTTCCATGAGAGTTAGGAATGCACCTGAGCATTACTATGGTTTCCATATTACTGTGGAAGGTGAGACACTTATTAGTGATGAGACACTAGTAGGCCTGGATGAACCTAACAACTACGTGGAAGCCATGGCATGCCCTGAGTCTGCTAAATGGAAAGAGGCTATGGATAGCGAGATACAATCCATGTATGACAATCAAGTTTGGAACTTGGTTGGGAATGTACCAGGTCGTAAGATTGTAGGGTACAAATGGATCTTCAAGAAGAAGACCAACATGGATGGTAATGTACACACTTATAAGGCTCGACTGGTTGCAAAGGGCTTCTCTCAAACTCCTGGAGTGGATTATGATGAGACTTTTTCTCCAGTAGCCAAAATTAAGTCTATTAGGGTTATGTTAGCCATAGCCGCATTTCATGACTATGAAATATGGCAAATGGATGTCAAAACTGCTTTCCTTATTGGAAAGTTGACTAAAGATATTTACATGAGTCATCCAGAAGGTTTTGTCAGTAACGAGTATCCTAACAGAGTGTGTAAGCTTGAGAAATCCATTTATGGATTAAATCAAGCACCTCGCAGATGGAATCTTTGCTTTGATGAGAAAGTCAAGGAATTTGGCTTTTCTAGGAGTGAAGATAAATCTTGTGTGTATGTCAAGGCTAGTGGGAGTATAGTTAGCTTTTTGGTGTTGTATGTGGATGGCATACTACTCATAGGAAATGACATCCCAACTCTGCAGGAAGTTAAGTCCTGGCTTGGGAAGTGTTTCTCTATGAAGGACCTAGGAGAATCTGCCTATATTCTAGGGATAAGGATTTTGAGAGACAGGAGTAAAAGACTAATTGGACTTAGTCAAAGTACCTACTTGGACAAGGTGTTGAAGAGATTCAGCATGCAAATTTCCGAGAAAGGAGAGTTACCCATCCAGAGTAATGCCAGATTTAGTAAGACACAAAGCCCTAGTACTGAGGCTGAGATAGCAGAAATGAGTCGAGTAACTTATGCTTCGGCAGTAGGCTCAATCATGTATGCTATGACTTGTATTCGACCTGATGTAGCCTTTGCCTTGAGCATGGTTAGCAGGTATCAGGGGAACCCTGGCAAGGCTCACTGGACTGCGGTAAAGAATATTCTCAAGTACTTGCGGAGGACTAGGGACTGGGTCCTTACCCTCGGTGGGAGTGATGACTTGAGAGTTGTAGGGTATTGTGATGCTGGCTTCCAGACTGATAAGGATAATTTCCGCTCTCAGTCGGGCTGGGTCTTCACTCTAAACGGAGGAGCAATCACTTGGAAGAGTTCCAAGCAGGAGACAGTGGCTGATTCCACTTGTGAATCAGAGTATATAGCAGCGATCGAGGCAGCAAAGGAGGCTATATGGCTGAAGAACTTAATTGGAGACCTTGGAGTAGTACCAGCTATAAAGAAGCCCATGTAAATTTTCTGTGATAGTGAAAGTGTTGTTGCTTTACCCAAGGAACCAAGGGATCACAAGAGATTCAGACACATCGACAGAAAATATCATTTTATCATACATCGTATAGAAGAAGGAATCCTCGTGGAAAAGAGGGTATCATCGGATGAGAACCCAGCAGATCCCCTCACGAAGGGACTGAGTAGGGTTAAGCATCTCCAGCATGCTCGGAGCATAGGGCTGAAGGATGATATAAGTTTTAGTAGTTAGATAAATTATGAAATTTGTAAAGTGTAATTGATATTTGATGATGAATAAAAGTTGTGTTTATTTATGAGTAAAGTGTTACTATCTTTTGTCAATCGTTTACTATATTTCTTTTGCATGTTTTGACTTCTAGAATAATTATGTTTGGTATATCATATTATTCGAACCTCCACAGTCGGGCATATGTCGAAAGTAGGTATGAATCAAGACTATCATGATTGGTTGCAGAGGTCTAAGGTGTTGGACATGGCTACAACAATCATGAGTGCTCATAAGTTCTGAGTATTGGAATCAACCCACGCTCACTAGAATCACTTCATGGAATTTTATCTCGACTGATCGTGAGACGGTAATATCATATAAGTCTTCAAACCTAGAGATATGATTTGTTGCCTATGAATTGATTATGCATTGATTGTACGAAAACGCATTGGTAACTCGATGTTAAAAAACGTGCTTTTGTGTACAATTCAACTAGTAGTAGAATAAACATATGAGTCGAAGTTTATTTGTTCCTTCTTGGATTAGAAGCTGATATCTGGGCCCCTCGATGATTTTGTTTTGACCTATGTATCGGGCCCAGTCAGAACTAAGTTGATGTGTTCAATTAAGTTCTCTATCAAACAAATCGGAAATCGGGAAACAAACTGCTGGACAATAAGTAAGACATTGTCCATGTATTTGTCCGGTTGATATGTAGAACAGAGGATTATGTGATCACTTATCTTAAATGGCGTATCAACATCTTCTCAGTTTCGAGAAGCCTTGAAAGAGCTACGATTGCCGATCGGTTCCTGAAGTATTGCAGTTATAGTTATTAGAGTTATCCAAGTGGGAGACTGTTAGATAAGGTGTCTAAGTCCATAACTATTTCTAGTAAGTACTTGACCCGACCCGACATGGTCCATTTGGGCTGCATGGCACCATGCAATTGGATAAACTAAATGAGAGAAATAACACATATGGTTTATTAATATATTATAAGTTCTAATATATTAATAATATTATTTAATTAGTTTTGATCAAGAATTAATTTAGAATTAATTAAGTGATTAAAAGATAACTAATTAGATATACGGGTAGATTAAGTAAATCTTCCATATCTTATATAGTGGACTAAGATGCTCCATGGATTATCAAGTTGGGTTCCACCCATAAGATGCTCCATGGATGCTCCATGGAGTTAACCCATGGATCTAGAAATGAAGAGTCATGGAACATTAGGGTTTACCTAATGCGACACACTATATAAGCAATGTAACTCTGCCTAAAATCGGACTAACTAAGAAACAAGAGGGCTTGGCCGATTTTGCATGTGTTAAAGTATTCTCTCAAGTTTATTCTTTGCATTTGGTGTTGTGTGAAGCATTTGAGGCATCACACTTGAGGTGATAGGCTCACAAGGTTTCAAGGAACACTTTCATCAACAAGGTATGTAGTTCTATCTTTTATACAAAGAAAATTGTACCCCATGTATGCTAGATAGGTTCATAACCTTGGAAAACAACTTTGCATGATTATTAGACAAACATAGATCAAAGGTTATTAGGGTTGCATGTACACTTAGGAAGTGTTAGAATGCTCAAAACCTATCATCGTAGACTTTCGCACCTCAACTTTAAAGATATCAACAAGCTAGTTCTTGGGGATCATGTGCGAGGGCTACCTCTCCTAAAGTATGACAAAGAACATCTCTGTGCAGCTTGTGACATGGGAAAGAAAAGCAGAAAGAGTCGTCCTACAATCGTGAATACGAAAGCCATAGAACCACTTGAACTTCTACATATAGATCTTTGTGGCTCTTCTGCAATTGAAAGTGTTGGTGGTAATAAGTATATTCTTGTAATTGTAGACAATTTTTCAAGATTCACTTGGGTTTTCTTTCTTAAACAGAAGTCCAAAGCCATTTCAAAGCTCAAAGATTTTATAAAGAAAATAGTGCTTCAACTGCGAAAGCTGGTTCGCAACATTCGCAGCGATAATGGGTTGGAATTCAAGAACCAAGCATTCGAAGAATTTCTGACTAGGAAAGGAGTATCGCACAATTTCTCTGCTCCTTATACTCTGCAACAGAACGAGGTTGTTGAAAGATGAAATCGGTCTTTATCTGAGGCTGCGAGAACCATGCTCTCATTTACGAATCTACTGCTCTACTTCTGGGCTGATGCGATTGGAACAACGTGCTTTACACAAAATCGTTCAATTCTCTACAAACGATTCGCAGTTACTTCCTATGAAATCCTGAATAAACGAAAATCGAACGTTATATTTTTCCATGTTTTGGTTCTCGTTGCTTTATTTTCAACTCCAAGGAGCAACGAAACAAATTCGATGTGAAGGCTGACGAAGGTATTTTCTTGGTATACTTGCTGACCTCCAAGGCATATAGGGTTCTTAATAAAAAGTCCAAGAAGATCGAAGAAACCTATTATATCACATTCGATGACAAATATTTAAAGAGGAATCAACGGACTACGAATCAGTCAAAGGAGATCTTTCCACAAGCGAATCCTGCAACCATACCATGGGATAATCTCTATGAAGAATTCATGCTTTTATTTGATGAACCAGCCAAAGCTATATCATCAGAATCCAAAGCAGCAGACAATAAAGAGGACGAATTGAAGAAAATAGTCGATGATGCTGCAAAAGATCTAATAAGAAAACCTCAAAGTCCGAAAGAATCACAACCGGATAGCACACCAATATAGGGGAGGGTTTTAAATCTACCTATACACCTGACTCACCTCTCTAGGGGGAGAATTCTGATTCAACTGCCAGTGTAAGATTTCAGGGGAGCAACCCATTCCACAAGATATGAACACTCCATTGCAAGGGGAAGGTTTTACTCTATCTAATAACCCACCAACAGTGACTCACGAACCTCCATTTGGAGGAAACAATTCCATTCCTGACGAAGAGGAGCTATCATCATTTGAGGGGGAGAATAGAGATACGAATGATGATTCGGATGTACAATCAGAATTTGAGGGGATAAATACAGAATTGGATCCTTCTTATGATTCGCATTACCCTCCTCTAACCAAATGGACCAGAGATCATCTGAAAACCCAAGTCATTGGAGAGTCTTCTGCAGGAGTGCTCACGAGATCCCAACAAAAAGCGAAACAAACTGCATTATTCTCTAAAGTGGAATTTTGTATGTTTAATTCATTTGTTTCCAAGGTTGAACCCAAAACTATTAACGTTGCTCTTGATCATTCTGATTAGGTGCAAGAGATGCAAGAGGAACTCAATGAGTTAGAATGAAACAAGGTTTGGAGGTTGATTCCCACTCCACCAAACGCATCAGTCCTTGGTTTAAAATGGGTGTTTCGCAACAAGCTAGACAAAGAAGGGAACGTGATCAGAAACAAGGCGAGACTCATTGTCAAGGTATATTGCCAAGAAGAAGGTATTGACTACAAAGAAACATTCAGACCAGTTGCAAGGTTGGAATCCGTTCGCATCTTCTTGGCTTATGCAGCACACAATAACTTAGAAGTATTTCAGATGGATGTCAAATGTGCATTTTTGAACGACAAATTTGAAGAGACAATATATGTGGAACAACCACCTGGGTTCGTAAACGAGAAGTACCCCAATCACTGTTATATCCTAGACAAGGCCGTGTATAGTCTAAAGCAAGCTCCAAGAGCCTGGTACGAAACTCTTACTAGATTCTTAAAATTGTTTAAATTTAAACAAGGTTCGGTTGACCCAACCTTCTTTCGTAAGAAAGAAGGTGACCACTTGATGATGTCCAAATTTATGTTGATGACATCATCTTTGGATCTACTAATCCCAGCCTAACAGTTTCCGAAAGTTGATGGAAACTAAATTTGAGATGAGCTCCATGGGTCCAATTTAGTTTTTCTTGGACTGAACATTAGACAGAGTCAGAAAGGTATCTTTATTAACCAGGAAGCTTACATGAAGAATCTAATTGCAAAGTTTGGGATGGTGGGAAACTCAAAAACGAAGGTTCCAATGGCATTCAGAATGAAACTTACTCCTTCTTTGGATAAACCGGCTGCAGACATGACACTCTACCGTCAAATGATAGGTTCCTTAATGTATCTAAGTACGAGTTGTCCAGATATTATGTTTTCTGTTTGCTATTGTGCTAGGTTCCAAGCTAATCCTCGAGAACCTCACATAACGGCAGTCAAGAACATTTTCAGGTATCTAAAGTGAACGTCCTCACTTGGAATCTGGTACCCTTCGCATTCTGGGTTCTTTGTACAAGCTTTTTCGGATGCTGATCTTGGAGGATGTGGGCTAGATAGGAAAGCACAACTGGAGGATGCCAATTTCTCAATGGCAAACTTGTCAGTTGGCAATCCAAGAAGAAAACATGTATGTCTCTATCAACACCTGAAGCTGAGTATATAGCCACTGTCTGATGCACTTCACAAGTCATATGGATTCAAAGCCAACTTCGTGATTATGGTTTGAGTATGAAGCAAATCCCATTATATTGTGACTCTGAAAGTGCTATTCGCATTTGTCACAACCCAGTGCAACACTCAAAGACAAAACATATAGCACTGAGGTATCATTTCATTAAAGATCATGTAGAATATGGCAACGTTGAAATTCACTTCGTAAGATCCGCAAATCAATTTGCTGACATATTCACAAAAGCCTTGCCTGAAACAACCTTCAATAGAATTATTCAAGCCCTAGGCATGATGGAAGTTGAGTCTATACCAAAACCACTTTCACTTTAATAAACGCTCGCAGTAGTTCGCAGTCTACTGTTCACTCGCAGTCTACTTCATCACTGTGAACCGGTGCGAACGCGTAGTAGTTCGTAGTCTACTATTCATTCGCAGTCTACTTCATCACTGCGAATCGGTGCGAACGCTCACAGTAGTTCGCAGTCCACTGTTCATTCGTGTTCGGA
Organism: Lactuca sativa; assembly: GCF_002870075.4. Classification (NCBI taxonomy): domain Eukaryota; kingdom Viridiplantae; phylum Streptophyta; class Magnoliopsida; order Asterales; family Asteraceae; genus Lactuca; species Lactuca sativa. The sequence continues at coordinate 76,138,721 of NC_056631.2, read as the reverse complement.
TTTTCAAATATCCTTTTTGTACTTTATGTATAATGTTTCTTATCTTGTTTGTTTTTCAATCTTTTCTATATTTAATTATTTTTCAGAAAATTTCAAAAAATTCAAAAATAATTTTTTTATTTCTGTTTTTATTTTATTTTTAGAAAATTCCTAAAATACAAAAATATTTTATTTGCTTTTTTTACTTGTTTCTTTTATTTTCTCAAATCTTAAAACTCAAAAATATTGTTCTTCTTTTGTTAATTAACCATTTGTGCGGGGTTCAAGGCTAGATTTTTAACACAAATGATGGGGCAGGTATAAGTTTCTTTACCTATGTACTAGCTAAGTGTCCCTAGAATCATGTTGCTACATGTTGTCTAAAGCCTCGACAACCTTATGTTGAAGCCTTAATGAATCAATAACACCAATCGTTTCTTCCCAATTAGGCTACGATTTCACATAAGTCATGAGCTACCTTATTCTTCTCATAATGAGTCAGGAGTTGTCTACTTGGTCACTTTTGTATAGCAGAGGTCATTCGTTTCCTTAAACCACCTTACACTATTCTCCATTACATTCGCTTTCATAAAAGTAACCCGTGAGACTCTCAGCAATTACCACTGAGGTTTATGGTTACGCAACATCTATGTTAATGATCTTAGTTTCGTTCCACCACGAACTAAGTGAAACCCAAAATTCAACACACTTAAATGAATTGAGGGTGAACAATTAAACGTTCCGGATTTTCACCAAGGAATTAACGAATGCCACATTCGTGGTCAGTACCAAGAAATCTCTTTTTCTTTTGTGAGATCTTTATGAAGTGCTCCTGTCCTAAGACATTTCTTCCCATAAGATCCAATTTTTATTTTTCTGAGATTTCTAAAAACTTTCTTTGCCACTCAAATATTTCCCAACCTGCTCGTTCAACTGACTACACTTGTCACACGAGTACTTCATCCGAATGTTCATACTTACATCAAGTTTCGGAGTTTGGTTGAAGATTAAGCCACCCATTTTGCCTAAAGAAAAGATGCCTTTCATTGTTTCTTAATAAACAATTGATCGCATTTTCAACAGGAAACCACACAGACACTTCTTAGTCTCCTTTAACTTCGAAGAAAGAGATCTATGCCCGAGATCTACTGCTTCGTGTCTTATTAGACATCACTAGAATCCTTTAGAAATTACTGCTTTATTTCTGTTTCTTTGACACACTATTGCACGAAGATCCTAGTGATTTTCAAAAGTCTAGTTCGTGGTTCTTTAATTCAGTTTCGGGTTCATAGTTTAGCCAATGTTCTCTTAAAACTAAGTTCACTTTCATATGAGACAAATGGAATTACACTCAACTACAAAAGGCCAAAAGATGACGCGGCAAGTTCCTAAGGATAAGAATTCAAAAGGGCGCGTGAAATTTGAATGGTCGGTTCCTTTTCGACGTATGACGCATGCCTCTGACATGATAGTTGTCAATCACGATTTTGTAGGCGATGTTGATTATTGCTAAAGCAGATAAACCAAAGACAGGGGGTAAAAAAGGGTGCAAGCAGGGAGAAAAGAAAAGGGTGATAATTTTCACACCCACGAACCAGACTGCGGAAACGTCCGGGGGCTTGTGCGTGACTTCATCTTGAAATATCATTACAATGAATATAAATGAAACATAATATCATCATTACCTTGCATAATATCATACAATTGCCATTGTTTACATCAAGTACAATCTTTTAAATAACATGACCAAAACATTCAATGTATGATGTTTAACAGTACACAAAACAAAATTCCATATTCTTGTTGATTCTTCTGCTTAACGAGTCCCTGAGAATACAAGTTATTTTGAAAACGTCAACATATATAATATTGGTGAGTTCATAAGTATATTTGATTAAATGATTTGTATAACTTTGTAATCACAAGAAAATCCTGTATTTTCTTAAAATAGTTTGGTATGTTTATGTCCGATCTTGTATTAATGCATGTGTGTTATTGTTTAAAAGAATGCCAAATGTGATAGAAGAAAATGTAAATAGAATGCCCCCAGACAACCCGATGTTGCCCGAAAAAGAAGAATAGACAATGTTGTCGTACCAACACCGACGTTGAGTACCAGTGTGAGTAAGTTTCCGAGTAATCCAACATAAAATAAAATAGTCTTCCGCAACCTTCGTAACGTTAATTCCTCTAAGTGAGCTGTCATAAACATACTAAATAATGACAATTTCGCCTGTCCTGGTGTTTGTGAACGCCGACTGAAAAATAGAATAAGGTTATAGTCACCCTAGGCCGATGTAGTCTAACTGTAGCGAACAGCTCAGGTGTGGGGTGTCATCCCCGTATAGATCTATACACAAAACTAAGTTCACTTTCGTATGAGACAAATGGAATTACACTCAACTGCAAAAGGCCAAAAGATGATGCGGCAAGTTCCTGAGGATAAGAATTCAAAAGGGCGCGTGAAATTTGAATGGTCGGTTCCTTTTCGATGTATGACGCATGACTCTGACATGATAATTGTCAATCACGATTTTGTAGGTGATGTTGATTATTGCTGAAGCAGATAAACCAAAGACAGGGGGTAAAAAAGGGTGCAAGCAGGGAGAAAAGAAAAAAGGTGATAATTTTCACACCCCTTGTAACATCCGGAATTTCAGGTATTATATTTATTCATTTTATTTTGAGTTTTGTGGAAGAACTCGGCGAGTTGGTGCGTAGACTCGCCGAGTAGAGACGCGATTTCTCACCCGGATTAATGACCGGACTCGACGAGTCGCATTGGTGGACTAGGCGAGTTCGTGCTATTTAATGAAACCCTAATTTCTCGGGTTTGGGGCCTATTTAAAGGGCCTTATGGTAGTCATTTGTGCTCACCAGCCCCCAGAGCGAAATCCTAGTGAGCTTGAGCAATTGGAGTGAGAGAAGGAGCCATTGTTGACCTTGGAGGTGTTGTCTAGCAAGGGAAAGGAAGCTATAGCCAAGAGGAAGCAAGAGGGTTAACTTCCTGAAGATCTGAGGTCCAGAACATCACGTTTGAGGTACTATTTTCGAACCATTTTCTGTTGAGGTGATGTTCATGTTGATTTAGGGCTTATTGAGCCCTTTTGTAACTAGATCTAGTACTCCCATGGTCTCTTAAACGAGTTAGGTTCTGGATCTGGACCCTTGGAGGTCCAGAGTGCCTCTTTGTCCAAGCTTTATATGAGTCTATGGAGGTTTTGGTTTGGGATCATTGTGTTTGAGGTTAAAACACCATTTATGAGTCAATAGGTGTAATATGAGCGCCAAGACATAAACTTTATGTGATAAATAAGCTTGGAGAGACTAGATCTATGAGTTAGTGGAACAAATCTGACCTCAGAAGGTCGTTTGGGGTTGTGCATGGAATGCACTCGTCGAGTCCATTGCCAGACTCGACGAGTTGGAGCGGGTTGTTCCGTGTTTTCGAACCAGTGGTTGAGTAACAGAATTGGGTGAGTGACTCGGTGAGTCGGAAGGGATTCAGAGGAATCTGGTCCCTGTAGGGACTCGGCGAGTCCACGCCAGACTCGACGAGTTGGGTTGACCGTTGACCATTGACCAGAGTTGACCGATGTTGACTTGATAGGGTTAGTCAACCCTAGTTGGGAAAGTGTTAATTAAAGATGTATTTGTGTTATAGGAGGACTATAACTCGGGAGATCGAGCACTAGTGATTTTAGGGATTTACGAGTTACCGAGATACGCGAGGTGAGTCTTCTCACTATACATTACCTTGAGTAGGTAATTAGATTTATGTGATACAGTGTTGTATGCTATATATGTGTTATGTGATGCATTGCATTATTCTATGTGATTTATGTTGTGCATGCTACAGAGTTAGAACCGGAAGGTTCATAGAGATAGAGCCTGAAGGGTTCATAGAGTTGGGTGCACGGACCCAAAGAGTTATAGCCTCGAGTGGCTAATATGTGTCATATATATATATATATATATATATATATATATATATATATATATATATATATATATATATATGGTATTTTGGGGAGCTCACTAAGTTTTGTGCTTACAGTGTTTGGTGTTATTTGTTTCAGGTACTAGCGAGGATCGCAGGAAGGCGCCGGCCTGATCAGTACACACGCGGGGTTTTTATGTTATGAGATCTTGGGATTGTTATATACTATGAATTTGAGTTTCAAACAATGATGTCTTTATGAATAATAAATGAATTATGTTTTTTTTTTTAAAAATGCGAAAAATTGTTTTGAAATTTACGGTGTTACAAGTTGGTATCAGAGCCTTGGTTTGAGGGATTCGAGTACACCTTCGGGCATATTTGAACTCAAACTAAGGATTTGAGAAATATTTTTAAAAAGAGTAAAATATTTTTGGAAAACGCAGAGCAGAGTCGTGTGTACGATCAGTCAGCGCCCGAAAGGTGATTTCCCAAGATACCTTTATGTTATATGTTTATGATATTGATATGATGTATTCTCGTGCTAGAGTGGGCTAGGTACTCCTATTAGGACTAGAGCGGCCTGATTTGTGATGCCTTAGCCTAGGGAGAGGTGAGCTGCTTGAGAGTGAGTAGGTAGCTGCGAAGAGCTTATGAGAGATCTGTTAGAGAGTGGATTATGCATAATAGAGTACTTAGGATTTGGGATCCGAAGAGGAGGACTTGGGGTGTATACTGATACGGTGCGGACAGTAGTATTGGGCCCGTACTACTGAAAACATCGGACTGGTGTACAGTTCAAGTAAGAATCTTCGGGATGCCAGGGATCAAGGAGGGATGAGTTATCGAGTGCGAGTATACTCGAGTGAATTTCTAATGTATCGTATGTTGTATTTAAAAGGTAGATCATGGTGAGGACACGTCATATGCCAGAGAGCAGCGGGACTAGTGATGAGGAGATCCGTCGGATCGTCCATGAGGAGGTGGCTGCGGCCATCAGGGCAGAGATACCAGAGATGTTCGGGTCTATTAAGACCACGTTGATTGAGACTTTTGACGAGCGTTATGCCGCTCTTTCTGAGGCTGCTGTTGCAGCGGCCACTGCAGTCGTCGCTGCTGCTAGGCCGCAAGGGGGTGACTCGTTGTTGTTCAGGGAGTTCAGCAACATGAAGCCACCAGAGTTTGATGGGACGCATGATCCGATTGTAGCGATGAGATGGGTATCTAAAATTGAGGGGTGTTTCTATACGTGCTCGTGCCTGGAGCACTTGAGGGTTCGGTTTGTGCTGAACCAGCTTCGCCTAGGGGCGAAGGACTGGTGGAAGTTCGCGACAACACACTATTCTCCAGCGGAGCGTGCTGCGGTGACCTGGGAGAGATTCACCACCATGTTTCGGGATGAGTACGTTCCCTCGGTGGAACGGGATCGAATGGCATAGGAGTTTTTGACCCTCAAGCAGGGTACGAAGTCTGTGAAGGTTATTACCAGGATGTTTCATGAGAGGGTGATGTTCTGCCCTGAGCACGTGTCTACTGAGCAGGCACGTATGAGCCGATATTTGAGTATTTTGAGGAGAGATATTCGGGAGTTCGTGGTGAACTCCTCGTACCAGACATTTTTCGAGCTTCAGGTAAATGCCCGGAAGAGGGAGATCGAGCTAGAGACTCAGGCTAGGGAGGAGGCGGAGTCTCAGGGGAGGGATCGGCGACCGGCACAGTCCCAACCGGCAGCCAAGCGGGTCAAGCCCGCTGATCCCAGAGCAGGGAGCCAGAAGGGCCGCACTTGTGGAAAGTGCGGCAAGGGTCATGATGGAGTTTGTAGAGCTGGATCTTGCTACAAGTGTGGCTAAGAGGGGCATATGGCCAAGGACTGCCCTAAGGGGTTTGTAGTGTGTTTCCACTACAACCAGACTGGACACCGGAAGGCCGAGTGTCTGCCACTGCGGGGGTCAACACAGGGAGCTTCTCAGGGGTCTGCCCCTGCTGCTGTTAGAGTTACTGATAGTCGGCCGGTGAAGACCGAGACGCCGAAGGCTCGGGGGAGAGCCTTCCAGTTGACTACGGAGGAGGTCCACGCAGCGCCCGATGTCATGGCTGGTATGTATTCTTTCATGTATTTATTTTAATGTTTGAGATTTTGTGCTTATTTTATGTTATGCGTAGGTACTTTTCTTGTGAGTTCTATACCTGCTTTGGTGTTATTTGACTCGGGTGTGAGTCGATCTTTTGTATCGTTGGCTTTTAATCAGCACATCAGTATTAGTCGGGAGGCGTTGAGTCGACCTCTGAGAGTCTCCATCACCGATGAGAGAGCAGTGTATGCCACGGAGGTGATTCGAGGGTGTATACTCGAGATCTTCGGTGTAGAGTTTCCTATTGATTTGGTCCCGATTGCGATGGGGGACGTCTGTGTCATCGTAGGCATGGATTGGTTGATCAGATTTGGAGCTGTTATCGATTGCGAGTGGCAGTTGGTGACTATTCGAGACCCAAGTGGGGGAGTTCTTACGGTGTACGACGAGGGTACCCGTCCCGATTCAGCGTTTTGTTCGGCTGCTAGAGCGAGGCAGAGCCTACAGCAGGACTGTAGTGATTTTGTAGCATACGTGGTGGATACGAGAGTTGGTGCAGGGAGGCCGAGTACGGTTGAGGAGGTTCCGATAGTGCGGGAATTCCCGGATGTCTTCCCCGAGGAGTTACCGGGTGTGCCTCCCGAGAGGCAGGTTGAGTTTCGCATTGATTTGATTCCGGGGGCAGCTCCTGTTGCCAAGGCGCCCTATCGCCTTGCACCTCCAGAGATGCAGGAGTTATCCTCGCAGCTTCATGAGCTGCTGGGGAAGGGGTTTATTCAGCCGAGTAGCTCGCCGTGGGGAGCACCAATCCTTTTTGTGAAGAAAAAGGATGGTTCGCACCGAATGTGCATAGATTATCGAGAGCTGAACAAGTTAACGGTCAAGAACGATTATCCTTTGCCGAGGATCGATGATTTGTTCAATCAGCTGCAGGGAGCATCTTGGTTTTCCAAGATTGATCTGAGATCTGGATATCATTAGATGAGGGTGCGCGAGGAGGATATCTAGAAGACTGAGTTCAGGACTCGTTATGGGCATTACGAGTTCGTGGTGATGCCATTCAGGCTCACCAATGCACCTGCAACATTCATGGATCTCATGAACAGAGTATGCAGACCGATGCTGGATTGATCAGTGATTGTGTTCATTGACGACATTTTGGTATATTCGAGATCCAGGGAGCAACATGAGGAAAATTTGCGAGAAATCCTCAGTGTGTTGAGATCGGAGAGGCTTTATGCCAAATTCTCCAAGTGTGATTTTTGGTTACGAGAGGTGCAATTCCTTGGTCACCTCGTTAACCAAAAGGGGATTTTGGTCGATCCGGCCAAGATCGAGGCGGTGTTGAGTTGGGAGGTGCCGAAATCTCCTTCCGAGATCAGGAGTTTTCTAGGGTTGGCCGGCTATTATTGGAGGTTCATCAGGGATTTCTCCAAGATTGATGTTCCTATCACCAGGTTGACCCGGAAGGGTATGGTGTTCAGCTGGGGCCCAGAGCGGCATGCCTCATTTGAGACTCTTCGCCAGAGATTGTGCGAAGCCCCGGTCTTGGCTCTTCCAGAGGGAATGGAGGACTTCGTGGTGTATTGTAACGCATCGATATCTGGGTTGGACGCGGTGTTGATGCAGAGGGAGCATGTGATCACGTACGCATCGAGGCAGCTGAAGCCTCACGAGGCAAGGTATCCCACCCATGATCTAGAGTTGGGGGCTGTGGTGTTCGCCCTCAAAATTTGGCGCCATTACATGTATGGAGTTCGGTGTACGATATACACGGACCACAAGAGTTTGAAGTATTTGATGGATCAGCCAAACATGAACATGCGTCAGAGAAGATGGTTGGATGTAGTAAAGGATTATGATTGTGAGATCCTTTACCACCCGGGCAAGGCCAATGTGGTAGCCGACGCCCTGAGTCGTAGGGCAGAGAATGCCCCGATTTGGGATATTTGTATGAGATTGACGGTGATGACTCCGGTGTTGGACACCATCAGAGGGGCTCAGGCTGAGGCAGTAAGACCGGAGAACCGCAAGAGAGAACGAGTTATCGGTCAGGTATCAGAGTTCGTAACCGATAGCAGGGGGCTTATGACCTTCCATGGTCGGATTTGGGTACCGTTTGTTGGAGGGACGCGTACCATCTTGATGGAGGTGGCGCATAGATCGAGATTCTCGATCCATCCCGGGGCCACTAAGATGTTTCTGGATCTTAAAAGGGAGTATTGGTGGCTCTGTATGAAGAGAGATGTAGCATGGTTTGTTGAGAGGTGCCTAACCTGTCGTAGGGTTAAAGCCGAACATCAGAGACCGCATGGTAAGCTGCAACCACTGGAAGTCCCAGAATGGAAATGGGAGCAGATATCCATGGATTTTATCACCAAATTGCCGAGAACGGCGAGGGGTGTCGATGCGATTTGGGTGATAGTAGACCGTTTGACAAAGAGCGCTCACTTTCTCGCCATTAGTGATAGTTATTCTGCGGAAAAGTTAGCAGAGGTATATGTGAGAGAGGTGGCATCGTGACATGGGGTGCCGATCTCGATTGTGTCAGATTGAGATGTGCGTTTCACTTCCAGATTTTGGAAGAAATTCCATGAGGAGTTGGGTACGAGGCTGCATTTTAGTACCGCATACCACCCACAGACTGACGGTCAGAGCGAGCGGACGATTCAGACGCTCGATGACATGCTCCGAGCATGCGTGTTGGATTTTGGCGGAAGTTGGGACACATATTTTTCGTTAGCAGAGTTCTCCTACAATAACAGCCATCATTCGAGCATTGGTATGCGCCTTTTGAGCTGTTGTATGGGAGGAGGTGTCGGACTCCCATTTGTTAGGGAGAGGTGGGGCAACGAGTGATGGGTAGCACAGAGATTGTGCTTCAGACGACAGAGCAGATACGGCGGGTCAGGCAGAGATTGTTGACCGCTCAGAGCCGCCAGAAGACTTATGCGGATAGACGACGATCTGAGCTCGAGTTCCAGGTCGGTGATTATGTTCTCCTGAAGGTATCTCCTTGGAAAGGAGTGATTCGATTCAGGAACAGGGGCAAGCTAGGGCCTCAGTATATTGGGCCGTTCAGAGTGATAGCAAGGGTGGGTAGGGTATCGTATCGCTCGGAGCTTCCTGCGGAGTTGGAGCGGATTCATAATACCTTCTACGTGTCTCAGTTGAGGAAGTGTATAGCCGACGAGTCGGCGGTAGTGCCGCTAGAGGACATTCAGGTGGATGCGAGCCTGAACTACGCGGAGAGACCAGTTGCGATTGTGGATCGGAAGATCAAGGTTCTGAGGAACAAGGAGGTGCCTTTGGTCCAGGTTCAGTGGCAACATCGGAAAGGATCCGAGTTGACTTGGGAGCCAGAGCGTGAGATGCGGGAGCAGCATCCGGAGCTATTTCAGGGATGAGACTTCGAGGGCGAAGTCAGCTTCAAGTGGGGGAGAATTGTAACATCCGGAATTTCATGTATTATATTTATTCATTTTATTTTGAGTTTTGTGGAAGAACTCGGCGAGTTGGTGCGTAGACTCGCCGAGTAGAGACGCGATTTCTCACCCGGATTAATGACCGGACTCGACGAGTCGCATTGGTGGACTCGGCGAGTCCGCGTTGTTTAATGAAACCCTAATTTCTCGGGTTTGGAGCCTATTTAAAGGGCCTTATGGCCGCCATTTGTGCTCACCAGCCCCCAGAGTGAAACCCTAGTGAGCTTGAGCGATTGGAGTGAGAGAAGGAGCCATTGTTGACCTTGGAGGTGTTGTCTAGCAAGGGAAAGGAAGCTATAGCCAAGAGGAAGCAAGAGGGTTAACTTCCTGAAGATCTGAGGTCCAGCACATCACGTTTGAGGTACTATTTTTGAACCATTTTCTATTGAGGTGATGTTCATGTTGATTTAGGGCTTATTGAGCCCTTTTGTGACTAGATCTAGTGCTCCCATGGTCCCTTAAACGAGTTAGGTTCTGGATCTGGACCCTTGGAGGTCCAGAGTGCCTCTTTGTCCAAGCTTTATATGAGTCTATGGAGGCTTTGGTTTGGGATCATTGTGTTTGCGGTTAAAACACCATTTATGAGTCAATAGGTGTGATATGAGCGCCAAGACATAAACTTTACGTGATAAATAATCTTGGAAAGACTGGATCTATGAGTTAGTGGAACAGATCTGACCTCAGAAGGTCATTTGGGGTTGTGCATGGAATGCACTCGTCGAGTCCATTGGCAGAATCGACGATTTGGAGCGGGTTGTTCCGTGTTTTTGAACCAGGGGTTGAGTAACCGAATTGGGTGAGTGACTGGGTGAGTCGGAAGGGATTCAGAGGAATCGGGTCCCCGTAGGGACTCGGCGAGTCCACGCCAGACTCGACGAGTTGGGTTGACCATTGACCATTGACCAGAGTTGACCGATGTTGACTTGATAGGGTTAGTCAACCCTATTTGGGAAAGTGTTAATTAGAGATGTATTTGTGTTATAGGAGGACTATAACTCGAGAGATCGAGCACTAGTGATTTCAGGGATTTACGCGTTACCGAGATACGCGAGGTGAGTCTTCTCACTATACTTTACCTTGAGTAGGTAATTAGAGTTATGTGATACAGTGTTGTATGTTATATATGTGTTATGTGATGCATTGCATTATTCTATGTGATTTATGCTATGCATGCTACAGAGTTAGAACCGGAAGGTTCACAGAGATAGAGCCTGAGGGTTCATAGAGTTGGGTGCACGGACCCAAAGAGTTATAGCCTCGAGTGGCTAATATGTGTCATATATATATATATATATATATATATATATATATATATATATATATATATATATGGTATTTTGGGGAGCTCACTAAGTTTAGTGCTTACAGTGTTTGGTGTTATTTGTTTCAGGTACTAGCGAGGATCGCAGGAAGGCGCCGGCCTGATCAGTACACACGCGGGGTTTTTATGTTATGAGATCTTGGGATTGTTATATACTATGAATTTGAGTTTCAAAAAATGATGTTTTTATGAATAATAAATGAATTATGTTTTTAAAAAAAATGCGAAAAAATTGTTTTGAAATTTACGGTGTTACACCCCCGAACCAGACGACGGAAACGTTCGGGGGCTTGTGCGTGACTTCATCTTGAAATATCATTACAATGAATATAAATGAAACATAATATCATCATTACCATGCATAATATCATACAATTGCCATTGTTTACATCAAGTACAATCTTTTAATTAACATGACCCAAACATTCAATGTATGCTGTTTAACAGTACACAAAACAAAATTCCATATTCTTGTTGATTCTCCTGCTTAACGAGTCCCTGAGAATACAAGTTATTTTGAAATCGTCAACATATATAATATCGGTGAGTTCGTAAGTATATTTGATTAAATGATTTGTATAACTTTGTAATCACAAGAAAATCCTGTATTTTTTCAAAATAGTTTGGTATGTTTATGTCCGATCTTGTATTAATGCATGTGTGTTATTGTTTAAAAGAATGCCAAATGTGATAGAAGAAAATGTAAATAGAATGCCCCCAGACAACCCAATGTTGCCCGAAAAAGAAGAATTGATAATGTTGTCGTACCAACACCGACGTTGAGTACCAGTGTGAGTAAGTTTCCGAGTAATCCAAGTGAGCTGTCATAACCATACTAAATAATGACAATTTCGCCTGTCCTGGTGTTTGTGAACGCCAACTGAAAAATAGAATAAGGTTATAGTCACCCTAGACCGACGTAGTCTAACTGTAGCGAACAACTCAGGTGTGGGGGTGTCATCCCCGTATAGATCTATACACAAAATCCCACGCTCCCTCAAAGAGACTCTGATTATAACTACAGGCTATGATCGTACACTCAATAGGTGTCAACCGACAAAACTCACTAGCTCCTTAATCGAATTTACGCGAAGAAAAAATATAAAACTCATTCCAGGCCCAACAAACCATGTAAGTAAGCCACTTGGGCATCGCTAAACATGTGAGTCATTTCAAAACCTAATATGAATGAGATTATATAATTGTTGGAATAGTGTCTAAGGCTGCAACTATATTTGGCAAGTATTTGACCCGGTTGTGCATGGTCCTTTTGGGTTGCCTTCACCATAGCAACTTGACATGATGATTTATAATGAGAGAAGAAATATTATTTATATATTATGAGTATAATATAAGGAATAATAATATTGTTATTTGATTAATATAAGTAATAAATTAATTAGGAATTAATTTGGTGACTTAAAGAGATTAATTGAATAAAGGGGCATAAACTGGCAATTGTATGATAGTTGTATTTTGAGCAGTGATTCCTTATGGATAAGGGGTGGACGATTTTAGGGTTTGGAAGAGCCTAGAAATCGTCCAAGGCTTATCATTAAGGATATTGGATTGCTTAGGGCCTAAGTTATCCAATTAGGGTTTTAAGGTTGAAACCCTAGGAGGCTCACTAGTATTAATACACCCATAGGGTTGAGGAAATCGGCACTCTTGCATTTGAAGAAACCCTGGCCGATTTCTCACCCTTCTATCTCTCTCTATTATCATCCTCTTGCTATTTGGTTTTTGTAAGCCATTAGAGGAGTGACAATTGTGACTCTAAGCTCCAAAGACAATAAGATTCAAGCAAGCAACTCAAGGTATTCCGTTAGATCCGATTTCTTATGTTATGATTTGAATGTTTACACTAGATCTATCAATAAAAGTCTTGCATACATTGCATGTTCAATTAGAGAAACCTAGATCCAAGCATTAGGGTTTGTATGTGCACATAGGAAAGTTCTTATGGCTTAAACCCATCAGTGGTATCAGAGCCTTGATTGGTTTCTATTGAATTGATGCATTGGTTGCTTGATTGTTGGTTGCAAAATTCGATTTTGTCCCTCTGCCTGATGAACTCGGCGAGTTCCATGTGGACTTGGTGAGTAGGCCTCAACTCGACGAGTCCATTGTGGTACTCGGCGAGTTCGAGCGTCAGAAGGAGCTAGTTTCGGGATTTCTTGCTGTTTATCTTATGGAAATTTGCCTTTATCTTAATAGGTCAATATAAATCAGATTTTAACATATATTTGAGTATATCCTTGACCTAATTCAATATATTTACCAATTAATTGAATAATAATTTCCTTATGTGATATTAATTGATTATTTTAATTAAACTGGTAAATTGTTTTGCAAGAAACATTTAAATAAATCAAATATGGATAATTATGAGATTAAATAGTTAATTTAAATTATTTGTTATTTGATCCCTTATGTTTTGAAAAGTTTAAAACTTGTCCTCAAGTTTTGAAATTTAAGTTTTGTGATTCAAAGTTTAATTTAGACAATTTAAATTTCAAACCCTAGAATTTTACAAGTTTAAAATTCAACCCTATACTACTATATGATTACAAGCTTAATATATATATATATATATATATATATATATATATATATATATATATATATATATATATATGTATAATTAAAATGCTAGTCTTACCGTTAGTAGACCTCATTCACGAAGCCGATCTATAAGGTTGGTATAAGGTTGCTGCCTATAAAATGGCGCTTAATGGGTGTACACTCACACCCACCGCTTGCTTGATCGGTGGAGGGTCGTTAGCCGAACGGGTAGGATAGGGCAACCCCATCTCCTCATTAAAAGTATAATATTGAAATACAAAGTAACTACATGTTTTTCAAATTCCCAATCCTAGTTACCTTAGGAAAAGTGAATTGAAGCAATCCCATGAAATTACACTTTGCACCCTTGCAAAGAAGTTAGTGGAGCGTGTGTGGTTTACCGGCACACTAATTGGTTCTAAGCAAAGGTGGCAAAGGGTGATTCATTGTTTATCATAGTTCGGTGGAGCGTGTGTGGTTTACCGGCACATCGAATAGGTGATTGTCACAATGAAGGCACCGTGTAGATTTGCATGGTTATTCGCACCCACTTTGTGATCCTCGGCATCCCAGTCACAAACAAGAGGGGCATATCGAGATTTAAACATGTAATTGAAAGGTTAAATGAATCTCATCGAAACCTAGGAATTCTCAATACATTTAGAACTTAAAGTTAGGTTCTCATGGTGGAGAATTAGTGAATCGTCATTCACTTACCTTTAAATTGTTTGCATGTTGGATTACGACATCCCTTTTCTAATATGTAAATAATGTTGTTGGATCCTAGCCCTAATTTTTCATATTGGGTGATAATTAGGGATTTAAATTCTAATCAATCTTTGTCCTTTCTATTTGTAGATGTCGAACGCGAACAACGATGCTGCTAGCTCATTCACATTGATGGCCTTTGCCAAAAGGTGACTTTCGATGGAACGAACTTTAGCGAATGGATAAGATACATTCGCACGATTGCTCGCTACGAGGACAAGAAGTATGTCCTTTACGAGAAGCTCGAGAAGATCAATCCAGAAGTCGCTACTCCGGCTGAAATGACTGCTTTTGAAACTCATGAGCATGATGCAACGAAGGTTCATTGCATCATGATAGCCACAATGAACGCCGAATTCCAAAAGTCCTATGAGGACATGTATCCATACGAGATGCATCAAGACTTATTGGAGAGATACCATCAAAACGCGAGGCAGGAACGTTACGAGATTTTCACTAACATGATCTCTGCTAAAATGGGGCATGGAGAATCTCTAACCGTACACTTGCAAAAGATGCAAAGGTATGTCGATCGTCTTCGCAAGTTGAATGTCGACTTTGGGGAAGACTTAGCTATCGACATGGTACTTCATTCCTTGCCTCCGTGTTACAACCAATTTAGGATGACCTACCACATAAACAAAGGTCACCCTAAGTAAGCTCCAAGGTCTCCTTAGGGTTGCTGAGAGCAACCTCAAGGACAAGTCTGTTGCACCCACTCCCAATCCACCCGCTGCTCCTGTTTTGGCTATTGGGCAGGGAAGGGGCAAGAAAAGGAAGGCTCCATCTAAGACCTACCACAAGGGAAAGTCCTGAGATGGCTCCTCTTCTAGTGGGACCAAAGTTGATCCTGCTAAGCCCAACCCTAACCCAAAGGAAGCAGAGTGCCACCATTGCCACAAAATAGGGCATTGGAAGAGAAGCTACCCAGAATACCTGAAAGCCATTAGGGAAGGAAAGATCAAGCCATCTTTCGCAGGTAATTAAATCTAATGATTCATCTCATGCTATTTCTTGGGTCCTCGATACCGGGTGTGGTTACCATATTTGTTATGAATTGCATGGACTAAGAAGAAATAGGGATGTGGAGCGTGGAAGAATAAATCTAATCATGGGGAACAGAAGATCATAGCCTGTGACCAAGATTGAAGTGTATTGTTTAGTGCTTAGTAATGGATTAAGTTTAGATTTGAATAATTGTTGCTACTCGCCAAATATGGCAAGAAACATCATTTCGTTTCATGGTTTGTTTAGACAAGGATTTAGATTTTCTTTTAATAATGAGAATGGTTCAATTTATGCTTATCTAAATGATGTATTATATTTTGAAGCAATGCCATGTAATGGAATTTATGAAACTGTTATGATTGTAGATAACCTAGGAAATGATGTTTTATGCATGGATTCTTCCAATAGTATGGATAGAGCATCCTTGTGGCATTGTCGTCTTGGACATGTTAACAAGAAGCGCATAGCCCAACTCCAAAAGGATGAAGTGTTGGAGTCATTCGACCCTTAGGGAAGATGACACATGCGAATCTTGTTTACTTGGAAATATGACCAAGTCACCCTTCACTAGCACATGTGAAAGGGGTGAGGGTTTATTGGACCTCATACATACCGATGTATGTGGAACCTTTAGATCAACCAGAAAGGATGGGAACCGCTTCTATGTGACTTTTACCGATGACTATAGTAGATATGGGTATATTTACTTAATCAAGCAAAAGTCAGAAACGTTTGAAAAATTCAAAGAATTCAAAAATGAAGGGGAGAATCAATTGGGCAGGAAAATCAAGATACTTCGATCCGATCGACGAGGAGAGTACCTAAGTCTTGAATTCCACGACTATCTCAAAGAATGTGGAATAGTTTCGCAATTGACGCCACCTAGGACACCGCAGTTGAATGGTGTGGCAGAAAGGCATAATCGAACCTTGTTAGACATGGTTCGTTCTATGATGAGTCGTGCTTGACTACCTATCTCATTTTGGGGTATGCCTTAGAGACTGCTACCCATATTCTTAACCGAGTCCATACTAAGAAGGTCGCCAAAACACCTCACGAGATGTGGATAGGGAAAGCTCCCTCGTTAGCACATATCAAGGTATGGGGTTGCGAGGCTTTCGTAAGACGAGATACTCACGAAAAGCTCGAACCTCGTAGTGAGCGATGTATTTTCATCGGCTACCTGCAGAAATCCTTTGGATATCTCTTCTATAGACCGAAGGACAATGTTGTCTTTATTGCGAGGAGAGGAGTTTTTCGAGAGCGAGAACTCAAAAGCCAAGGAGACAGTGGGTGGCAAATCGAGCTTGAAGAGATTCAAGAGTCGATAGATGAAGGCACCTCTACCGTTGGCACTCAACTCGAGGAGGGAACTCCGGTTGAACCGATTGACGAGTCCTTACCTCTTAGACGTTCCGAAAGAGTTAGAGTTCAACCTCAGTTTTATGGTTTTCATATTACTACCGAAGGGGACACGTATATTAGTGATGGTACACTAATAAATCTAGATGAACCTAATAGCTATAAGGAAGCCATGGCAGGCCCGGAGTCTGCAAAATGGAAGGAGGCAATGGACAGCGAGATCCAATCCATGCATGACAACCAAGTTTGGAATTTGGTTGATAATGTGCCCGGGCGTAAGACCGTTGGGTGCAAATGGATCTTCAAGAAGAAGACCGACGTGGATGGAAATGCACACACATATAAGGCACGATTGGTTGCGAAGTGCTTTACTCAAACTCCCAGAGTTGACTATGATGAGACCTTCTCACCAGTTGCGAAGATAAAGTCTATTAGAGTGATGCTAGCTATTGCCGCATTACATGATTATGAGATTTGGCAAATGGATGTCAAGACTGCTTTCCTTAATGGGAAGTTGGCTGAGGATGTTTATATGGCTCAACCAGAGGGTTTCGTTAATCCGAAGCATCCAAATAGAGTGTGTAAGCTTGAGAAGTCCATTTATGGACTTAAGCAAGCGTCTCACAGATGGAATCTTTACTTCGATGAGAAAGTCAAAGAGTTTGGATTTGTACGAAGCGAAGATGAATCATGTGTATATGTCAAAGCCAGTGGGAGTATAGTCAGCTTCCTCGTTCTGTATGTCGATGACATACTACTCATAGGAAACGATGTCCCGACACTGCAGGAGGTTAAGTCCTGGCTCGGGAAGTGCTTCGCTATGAAGGAACTCGGAGAGGCTTCCTATATCTTGGGTATAAGGATAGTGAGAGAACGAAGTAAGAGACTAATAGGACTTAGTCAGAACACTTACTTAGATAAAGTGCTAAAATGTTTTAGTATGGAAAATTCGAAGAAGGGAGAATTACCGATACAAAGTAATGCCAAGTTGAGTAAGACTCAAAGTCCGAGTACCGAAGCCGAAATAGCATAAATGAGCTGAGTACCATACGCTTCCGCAGTTGGCTCAATCATGTATGCTATGACTTGTACTCGCCCGGATGTAGCCTTTGCTTTGATCATGGTTAGTAGATATCAAGGGAACCCTGGCAGAACCCATTGGATTGCGGTCAAGAATATCCTTAAGTACCTTCGGAGGACCAAGGAATGGTTTTTAGTCCTTGGAGGGAGTGATGACTTGAAGGTGCGAGGGTATAGTGACACCAGCTTTCAGACCGACAGGGACAACTTCCGTTCGCAGTCGTGCTGGGTGTTTACCCTTAATGGAGGAGCAGTAACTTGGAAGAGTTCCAAGCAGGAAACCGTAGCTGATTCAACGTGCGAATCAGAGTACATTGCAGCGAGCGAAGCGTCGAAGGAGGCAATATGGTTGAAGAACTTCATTGGTGATCTTGGCGTTGTGTCTGCCATAAGGGAGCCTATGGAAATTTTCTGTGATGATGAAGGAGCGGTTGCCTTGACCAAGGAACCAAGGGATCATGGCAGATCTCGTCATATCGACAGAAAATATCATTTCATTAGACATCGAGTAGAAGAAGGGCACCTCGTGGTCAGGAGGATATCATCAGAAGATAACCCATCAGATCCGCTTATGAAGGGACTGAGTAGGGTTAAGCATTTGCAACATGCTAGGATTATTGGACTGAGAGATCATATTCGATTAGATTAGATAATTTTAGAAACTTGTAATAGATAAATGTAATTAACGTTTGATGATTAAATAAAGGAGTATTATTTATAAGTAAAGCTACTGTCTTATGTTAATTGTTTAACTATTGTTTCACTTTGCATGTTTTGACTTCCAGAATAATTGAGTTTATTTAGAATAATCGAATTATTCAAACAATCCACAATCGTTCATATGTTGGAAGTAAGTATGAATGAAGATTGTCATGAATTGGTGTGTAGATTGTCTAAATGGTATTAGACATAGCAAAAGTTTGCTGCAACGTTCATGAGTGCTTATGAACTAGTTTTGAGCATTGGAACAAACCCGCGCTTACTGGAATCACCTTATGGAATGTGATAAAAAGGTTGATCGCAAGACGATAATATCATATGGTCTTAAAACCTAGATATATGGTTTGTTATTTGTTAATTGGTTGTACATTGATAATGCGAAACCGCATCAGTAAATTGATGTTATAAAACTCATTGTTGTGTATAATTGATTAATGAATAAGTAAATGCATATAAGTCGAAGTTTATCTCTGTTACTTTTATCCTAAGAGGGTAAAAGCGATATCTCGGCCACTCGATGATTTGATTTGACTTATGTGCCGGGCTCGGTCAGAACTAAATTGATGTGTTCAATTAAGTTCTATGTCAAATAAATCTATGATCGAGAAACCAACTGCTGGACAATTGGTTCCATAGAATTGTCTGCATAATATCTTAACAGAGGACTGTACGATCCCTTATCTAAAGGACAGGACTGATAAGATCAGAGTTTGACAGCGTCTTTGAGAGCTACGATTGCTAATCAGATTATGCTTGTATATATAGTTACTAGACTTATCCAAGTGGGAGACTGTTGGAATAGTGTCTAAGGCTGCAACTATATTTGGTAAGTATTTGACCCGATTGTGCATGGTCCTTTTGGGTTGCCTTCACCATAGCAACTTGACATGATGATTTATAATGAGAGAAGAAATATTATTTATATATTATGAGTATAATATAAGGAATAATAATATTGTTATTTGATTAATATAAGTAATAAATTAATTAGGAATTAATTTGGTGACTTAAAGAGATTAATTAAATAAAGGGGCATAAACTGTCAATTGTATGATAGTTGTATTTTGAGTAGTGATTCCTTATGGATAAGGGGTGGACGATTTTAGGGTATGGAAGAGCCTAGAAATCTTCCAAGGCTTATCATTAAGGATATTGGATTGCTTAGGGCCTAAGTTATCCAATTAGGGTTTTAAGGGTGAAACCCTAGGAGGCTCACTAGTATTAATACACTCATAGGGTTGAGGAAATCGGCACTCTTTCATTTGAAGAAATGCTGGCCGATTTCTCACCCTTCTATCTCTCTCTATTATCATCCTCTTGCTATTTGGTGTTTGTAAGCCATTAGAGGAGTGACAATTGTGACTCTAAGCTCCAAAGACAAGAAGATTCAAGCAAGCAACTCAAGGTATTCCTTTAGATCCGATTTCTTATGTTATGATTTGAATGTTTACACTAGATCTATCAATAGAAGTCTTGGATACATTGCATGTTCAATTAGAGAAACCTAGATCCAAGCATTAGGGTTTGTATGTGCACATAGGAAAGTTCTTATGGCTTAAACCCATCAATAACATGGGTCCGAAATATATGTAAAAGGACAAGTAAAGTCCATTTCACATGTAAGGTATTTATAGGCCCAAATAGCACACAAATAGTATACAAGGTCCGTCGCGCATGTTAATGGGTTAGTGAGGCCCAATAAACAAATACATAGTATTCAGGACCTATCAAACATACAAATGGGCCACTAAGGCCCAATAACCTAATAATGATTAAAATTAATCTGTTTGTTAGTTTATTGTTGGTTTTGGTTCAAGTATTCACTAAAATAACATAAAATGTCCACTTTTTGTAAAAATGACGTTCTTGGCCCAATAAGCCAAAAATTTACAATTAAGGCCCAATTTTAGTAAAAAAAATAACACTTAAGTCCCCATTTTGTTCAAAACTTGTATGGATGACTAGTTTTTGGTAAAAATAACATTTTAAACACATTTTTGTCAAAAATATCATTTTTGGCTTGATTTTTTTGAAAATACACATTTTTCTGGTTTTTGGTTTTCCGACCTAGTTGTTGGAAAATTTGTACAAAAATCATCGTAAGTCGAAATTTGGATCCGTAAATTCTGGAAGTTTTTAAATTTTGTCTACTTTGTTAAAAAATTTTCTCATAATTTTTAATGGCCTCTAACAAGTGTGAAATTGCTCACCTTCACAGGCTGGTCTGAAATTATTTCAAATATGATAGACAGTTTTATAAAATTCGCCAAAAATTGTAGAGCAATTGTATGAAAACGTGAGAATATTCATTTTAAAGGTATAAACCTAAACTTTTTGCATGTAAAATAGTTTTGAAAAATATTATCATTAAGTTGATCAAAACAGTCCGAGATTGGACCAAAATGTTTCTGTCAAGGGCTGATTTATGAGTCTAGTTTATAGATCTTTGAACACAACACTCCTTTTTGCTATTTTAAGTGTATAAATCCTAGATCTATAAGTTTACATGTATTATATGTGATACCACATACTTTTCTCAAGTTTTTCATGTAGATTCAAGTGAAAAACTTAATATTCTTATCATATTTTTAGATTTAGGAGGTAAATAACACATAATCAACAAATAAGTCATGAGAAACACACATATTCATGCATATACACATAGATCTACACAAAGAAACTTGTATACTCCCCCAAAACCAAGTAAAAATCGAAAATAGGGGGTATGAACTCACCTTAAGGTTTGGATTTGGTTTTGACGAAGATTTAAGAGAAGATTTCGCCCCTAGCAACTCCTTTTCGAACTTAGATGGTTCTAGGGAGTTAGATCATGAAATAAGGCTATGTAAGAAAGATTTCTTAGCATTAAGATGGAAAGTAGGTTTTTATACATGATAACCACTTACCAAGAGGTTGAAACCCTGAAGAACACTCTTGAAACATCCACACACACCCACGATTTTTGATGAGGAAGGAGGAGGAATTTTCTTTGTGCTCTTGGAAGATATGAGAGGATTGCTACTATGTTGGAAGTAAGAAATGAAGGGGATTGGTGATGCTCTCGGCCATAAGTAGAAAAGAGAGAGGAGAAGACCCAAAAAGGTTAATACATGAAGGATTTGGCTTAGAGATATGTGAGGTGCTAACTTGGATTACCACAATATAAAAATGAGTTGTCACCAATTCCATCAATTCAATTATTCTCCGTATTTTTACAAGTGTGGGTCGAGAAAATGGAAAATAGAAAAGAAGAAGGAAAGTTTGGGCCATAAAGTCTTTATTTTGATTTTCATGAGGCCCAAATAGATGGTTTTCGGCCAATTGGGCCCACCTATGTGTTTACGGCCCAACGAGATAAAGGGAATAGGGTTTACGGTCCATTAGGATTAATTAATTCACTTATGGCCCATCATGGCCCATTAGGGATAAAATGAATCATTCTAGCCCCAAATGGCCCAAAATGCTATAGTTTCATGAATTGGGTCCAATTAGAACCCAATTAGAGTTTCTTGGCCCCAAAATAGTCAACTTGAAAGTTTATTGGCCCAATAGGCCCAATAAGAGGATCCTAGTCCATAATAAACTTCAATCGGGATTACTAGGGTTTTCAACCCCTATTTGACTATATGAGATGTATTGTATTAGGTTTTGATCTTCATTCAAGAGTTTGGATTCAAATGGATGATTTTGATTGAGAATAGAGTAGGATATTCACTTAGAGTACAAGTCTTACAATAGATGATGCTTTCATGAGAACAAAATTTCCTAGCTAAAATGCTAGTTGTGACAATAATAAAGGTCCATCTGAGCCTGAGAACACTTCCAAAAAATGGAAGGCGAAAGTTGCTCCATTTACAGATGCTCCTAAAAAGTGAAAGTTAAAGAGGGTTGCTCGCAAGACCAAGTCCCCCACTCCATCTGACGACGAACATTCACAGTCTGACTCTCAGTCTGATATTCGCTATGAGGAAGAACATCACATTCGTACTGAGGAAGAACAACTTGTTCGTAACGAGGAGGAACAACATGTTCGCCATGAGGAAGAAGAACCTGTTCGCAGTAAAGTTGTCACATCCAACCCTGAGGTAACTCCTACTTATGACGATTTCTTTCAATCTCCTCCTCTTTCATCCAAAACTACAACCTCTTCTACTCCAATAACTGTTGCACCATGTCCCCCACCAATATATTCTTAACATCAATGCACTATTCCTTTATCTTCTCCATCATTCTCTGTTTCCACTATCCCACCAACAACGTCTGTAGAACCTCCTGTTTCAGTCAACGCATCTGATGCATGGGCTAATACTTCAGGATTTACAATGTCTCCTATCATACCACCTATTTCCCCACTTCACCAAGACGATCCAGGTATGATCTATGGGGATGGTGAAGACGATTTATCAGGATTCACTTTTAGTCCCTTCACCATTAGAACTGAGAGTGATGATGAAGCTCCGGTAACAAATGGGCAACTTAAAGCCATTTATGAGAAGCTTGATTCTTTACTTCAGGCTTCAAAGCCTTCCTCTTCTGATGAATACTCTCAAGCTTCATTCAAGTCCATTCTTGAAACCCTCACCACATAACACTCATCATATCTTGAAAGGATGAACAAGGCAGTTGACGCATCCACCTCCTTTTGCAACGAAACGACCGAAAAAGTCGATAAACTAATTTTTGATGCACAAGTCTTCATGGAGCAATTTCAAAAATCCTTTGAGTCCAACACTGCTAAAGCCAATGAAGTAATTTCTGGCCTGGGCTCTTCTCTAAAAACTGAAAGGACAAAATTTCAAGAGGTTCGCACTGGTCTTCAAAATGACCATGGAAGATTTGGCAATGGAACGCAAAGTCATGGATGTCCTTGCCCTCAAGATGGAAAAGGTGAAATTCCTAACCATTAAGCTTGACAACGCTGAGAAGTAGGTCAATGAATTGTTGTCTGAGAAAGTAGTTATGAAGAGATATATTGCAGAGGTTAATAGTATGCTCTCAAATATCATTGAGGCTAGGGACTCAATGATCACTATTTCTGTTCGCAAACATCTAGCTGAAAAGCTACAGCCTGTGTTCGCATTGCTTCATCATTTAGAGGGTGTTCCGGAATCCTCTAGCATTCCGAAAGAAGAGGGAGATCCACCAAAGAAGACTTCATCCAAGCTAACTCCATTAGTAAATCCAAAGGTTAAAAGCAAATCAGAGTCTAAAGGAAAAGACAAGCTTTTCTTAGATGAGCCAATCATAGATGATAGTGAAGAAGAGGAGGTTGATGAAGAAGAACTCAAAAGGCGAAAGGCTCGTGAAGCTGAGTTAGATGAACATCAGCGAATTGTTCGAGAGGCTGAAGATAAAGAGAAAGCTAAAAGAGAAGCTAGGTCCACTCTTGCAAGCAGAAAACTCTTGTTTCCTGTTTGGATGCTAAAGCGAATTCAGAGTGAAGCTGTTGACTCGCAACTGGATCTTCCAATAAATCCCAAGGCTTTCAAATTTCGCTTATTTATCAAAGTAGGAAATGTTCCATCTACTGACAATAGTGCTGATAAACTACTCTTCGCATTCTATCTCAAGCACATGAGGCCCCAATACGAGACATGGAGTGCAAGCAAGATAACGACAGTGAAGGTCACTATACCAATTGAGACTGAAATCTTTTCGACTGCTAGTCAAGTTCATGAATTCACTCTGGCAGACCTGCTGTGTATCATCCCATACGACTGTATCATGCTTTACAATCTATTGGTGCGAGAGAGCAGAAGTACGGGCCTGTTGTCAGTCACCTCAAGCTCATGATTATTTCATATATTCAAGAGGTGGGAACTATGAATGTCGAGATAGCAGCAGTTCTGCGAAAGAAGCCTTTTGTAGTTCCTAAAGAAACTCCTGTTTGAATCTAATCGATCATTCAAGGATTATTAATCCCAACATGGTAAATGGCTAAATGATTTTTATGATAATGAAATACCAATGATTTGATATATGAAGCGTTTTGAAATGAAAGTGTTAAATACTTTTGAAAGGGATGTTTTGAAAGCAAGAATGTTATAAAAGCAAATAACTTTTGGAAGAACAAATATTTTGATAACGTGTTTAAAATATTTGAAATATAGATGCTTTACTTTTGAAATGAGTACTATGATATTAATGCATGGAATGTGTAAAGTATGGAAAATAATGAAAATAATATATTATTCGAGCCATGATATCCCCGTAACGGGATATAGAGAAATCTATCGAGGTGGTGCTAACCCTTCTCGAGAGAGATTCATAATAGATATGATGCTAGGGTGAACCAATTATGTTCTTTTCCCTGGAACTAGCCCTTAATGATAGAAGGGAAATGGAATGTAGAAAAAAATGTCCTTTGAAATGTGTTCTGCATAATGAAATGTTTTCTTTAATGGAAATGGAATGTGGAAAGAAATGTCTTTGGAAGTGTGTTATGCTCAACGAAATGTTTTCTTTAATAGAAATGTGTTAAAGGTTTTGGGTCATAAGGCCACGTAACTCACAAGATATATTGTCTTATTTATCTCTTTTAATGACATGTATCTCAGGTTACACTTAAAGCGAAATGGTGATAGATAAGAGTTAGAAGTTAAGAGATAATGAATGGAGTGAAGTTTGTCAAGTCCTTATTAATGATATTAATGTAATTCATATTTGCTTGATATGGTTTGCATGATGCTTAATGATAACACCAAAAGTTTTAATTGTAAATGTTTTTTTGTGTGACCGGTTGTTATTTAATGTGGTTTAATACCCAAATATTTTTTATAACCGTAAAATTTAAAAAGTTTGAAAAAAAAATCAGGGTGTTACATAAAAACCACCCATGATAATAATAAAAAGAAAAGAAGATAGAGAATTCTCATGTCTCAACCCTCTATGCATTTGTAATTTCACTCTTGGACTACCATTTAAAATAACATCATCCAAAAAGAACAACAAAGCCAAATTCAAAAAGAACAAGAAAGTGGTAGATCTCTCTCTCTCCTGTATTTTTTTTTTCATAGGACCTTCTATAGTTCCTCTTGAAAAAAAATAACAAATAAGTTTCAGTTCAAATATTAAATAAGTTAAATCAATTTTTAGTATACAAATTTAGACTTTTAAAACATATTATTAGATTTTCAAACAACAAATGTCATATGGTTGTTTTAGATTTTCATAATGGTTACCAATGATGTCAATAGTGGTTTCATAATTATCTAAAAACCTATTTATACAAGTGACAATAAATTTTCATGTGTAAATCATCTTCCTTTTAATCGTGTTTTTGATACATACCAACCTACGTGAAGAACTTTCAACCAGGTACTTGGTATATGGATGAAGAGACGATATATTTCATAGGACCTTCTATAGTTCCTCTTGAAAAAAATTAACAAATAAGTTTCAGTTCAAATATTAAATAAGTTAAATCAATTTTTAGTATACAAATTTAGACTTTTAAAACATATTATTAGATTTTCAAACAACAAATGTCATATGGTTGTTTTAGATTTTCATAATGGTTACCAATGATGTCAATAGTGGTTTCATAATTATCTAAAAACCTATTTATACAAGTGACAATAAATTTTCATGTGTAAATCATCTTCCTTTTAATCGTGTTTTTGATACATACCAACCTACGTGAAGAACTTTCAACCAGGTACTTGGTATATGGATGAAGAGACGATATATTTCATAACAATATATTTTTACATTTTAATCGATTTTTATATTTTATTAAATAGAAGTATAATTAAAAAGTGGTATATATTTATTATCATATATTAAAAATCAAACACATTGTAATGGTTATTTCGCAAAAAGAAATTATAACTTAATGTTAAAATAAATAAGAGGTGAAATTAAAAATTATTATGTATTGAAAAAAAAAAGTATATATATATATATTTGCATATTAACAAAAAAAAATGTGACTTTTGATATTTGGTTTAGAGTTTAACTTCAAAAACTTGTTATTTTATGTGGTGCCCAATCGCAAATAATAACCGGTTCCATTAAAAAAAAATATATAACTTTTTGTTAATATAATAATCAAAATATAAAGAGTTTTACAAATTTGTCTATGGTAAATTACTTAATATGAGTAATATTTTACAATAATTTCATTTTTACACGGTTTCAATTTGATTTTAGTACAAAATATTCGAAATGCCAGAACCAACCTTATATTTTTTTAATACAAAGGCATAACAATTGTTAATTTCCTATAGAAAAATAAGAATTATTTTTTGCAGAAATTGTTTGAACTTTGAACGTATGGTATTGAAAATTACATTATTATAAAATGAAATTTAAAGCAACAACTTTATACATGTGGTATGCCGGTGTAGGCCCATACCCATACCCACAATCCAATCACCCGATGGTCGGTTTGTGAAATTCCTCAATTGGCCCTCCAATAATCAAAAATATTTATTTTTTAATTTTTTCGTTTATTTAAATTTTAAATTATATTTTATATTG
Organism: Lactuca sativa; assembly: GCF_002870075.4. Taxonomy (NCBI): domain Eukaryota; kingdom Viridiplantae; phylum Streptophyta; class Magnoliopsida; order Asterales; family Asteraceae; genus Lactuca; species Lactuca sativa. The sequence goes on along the minus strand of NC_056631.2, from coordinate 76,111,940 downwards.
TATCGAAACTCCATCTTGATTTATAAACTTTGAATAATGCTTAAACTACTAAAAGAATTGAACTAAATATAGTTATTATAAATGTTCATATTGTGTAACTATTTGAGGTTTGACACTAATAGGAGTATGCGATTGTATTAGATGCATCAGTTCGTATAAAGGTTAATATTTTGTATATGAAGGCTAACGTTTTGGGTTGGAAAATTAAGGTTAATGTTTTGGGTTGGACAATTAAGTTAAAAAAAAATGAGTCTAAGTCTAACCTTAATACTAGAGGTGTTGATACTTGATATGGATTCCTTTTTATGCCATTTTTTGTGATGCGAATATAGAAACGGTTGATCATACGTTTCTACATATGGCTGTTAATCGGATCAACCCGATCGGGTTTCGGGTTAAACGGGTCGGGTTAATCGGGTTTTTTCTTAAAAAAATTCGACCTTAAACCCGACCCTATTAACGTTCGGGTTAGTCGGGTTTCGGGTTAACCGGGTTGGGTTAGTTGGGTTAGTCGGGTTAGTCGGGTTTGAATAGAAATAAAATAATATTTGTTAATTTTAGCAAATAACTTATAAATATAAGGACCTAAAATGTAACGTTTTAAAAAGTAAACTCTTTGTACATAGAATGGATTTAAAAACTAAAAAACGTGGGTTCGTAAACTTGGTGTAACTTACATATATAGAATTTTTGTTACCTTTTGAACTCTTGTAACTTATATATAAAGAATTTTTATAAGCTTTTGAACTCTGTGTTAACATAGCATTTATCAAATATGTCATTTTTTGTATTTTAGTAATTTGTAATTAGTTAGTTACTTAGTTTATAAATTGACATGATAAAAATCTAAATATTAAATAGTTGTTGAAACATTCAATAATAAAATTTACGTCACAGCAACGGTTTAAACTATTAGCAAACATATATGCATAATAATTTTCTTATTTCAAAGAACATGTGTTCGTACTTCATATGTAGGGATACAATATGTAAATAAATTATAGTATGCCCTTTATTCGGGTTAATCGGGTTAATCCGCAACCCGGTTTTTTTTAAAAAAATCAACCCTAAACCCGACCCTAAATGCAATTCGGGTATGTCGGGTTAACCCGAATGACCCGATTTAAAATTTTGACCCTATTAAACCCGACCCTAAATACCTTATTCGGGTTCGGGTCTAGTCGGATTAATCGGGTTCGGGTTTTTTTGACACCCCTATTTCTACATATCCGTTTGCTAGTAACATTTGGAAACAATCGGCGAGATGGTGACGTATAAGGAATCACAATCTCAGTAAGGTTGGGGGAGTGAAACATGGTATGTCATCTTTCCATGTCATTTTTGTAACACAATATACATGACATGCAATTTTTAGGGGTGGTTCAAGATGACATATTTTTTTTATTTTTTTATTTTTTAAATTTAGACTATAAAACAAACACTTCAATAAAATGAAATAAAAAAGTTACAATAATCAAAAGAAATTCATAACACCACAACTGAAAGTTAAAATCACAATGATTCGAACATAAACTTAAATCCTACATAAAATCGTTTTCCTAGTATTAGCCGTCCAATTCATCTAGCGGTGACATATTAAGATCAAGATTATCGAGCGTCCAAAGATGATCGGTCAAATCGCGGTGCAGATCATGATGTATTTCCGAATTGTGTACTATCACGTGTCTGTACATGTAAACATCGCCTCCAATTTCTAGTTGTTGTGTCTTCGGGATGACTTCATGCTCGTTGTAATCACATATCGTGGTGCCTTCATCTTCTATTATCATATTGTGTAATATGATACAAGTGTACATGACCTCCATCATCGTAACCTTATCATTAAAAATTGATGGGTTTCTAATTATATGCCAATGCTTTTTCAGTGCTCTAAATGCTTGTTCAACATCTTTCCTCGATTTTTCCTGCGCTCTCTTGAATCTAATCATTCTATTATCATCCGGACAGGGCAATTTTTTCACAAACACCAAACGCTCAAGATATATCCCATCGACAAGGTAGTAACCGAATCTATAATGACTTCCTCGTAAATCAAAAGAGGAATCAGGCGAGGTACTGTCATACAATTTGTTGAATATTGGTGAATTATTCAAATGTTAATGTCATTAAGAGACCCAGGACTACCAAAGAAATCAAGCCAAATCCACAAATCATGTGATGCTACAACTTCAAGTATAATTGACGGATATCCATGATCACCACATGTATATTGTCCATGATATGCTATTGGACAATTTGCCCATTTCCAGTGCATGTAGTCCAAACTTCCTAACATCCCATGGAAACCATGCACGTTTGTATGATGCTCATACAACTGTTTTATGTCATTGGCAGTAGGGTAACGCAAATAACGTGGATCGTACAACCTCATAACACACTTGGAAAATTCATGAAGACTTTCATGGGCGGTGTATGCGGACATCCTAAAAATCTCATCTAGTGCATTAGGTGGGGTACCATATGCTTACATACAAATTACAACATTGTATTTTCGCAAAGGATGAAATTTGAGCGTACCTCGTGCATCTAAACGTTGTTGTAAAAATGTGCATGCTTCTGTCACGTCATGTACTATATGGTGAAACAAATGCTTGTGCATTCGGAACCGACATAGAAAAAGTAACCTTGGAAAATGACATTCTCATCAAAATAATCATGCATTAAATGTCGGTGGGCCGCTTGATGATCTCTTTGTACATATATTCTCCGTTTTCGTTGCGCATGATGTGTGTTAGGATTGATCACGAACACAACTGATTCAAAGAAAACTGTTAAGAACACAAGATCTAAATATAATTTGGTTGGCTCATATTTAGTCTACAATGAGTACAAATTATCGAGAGTGTTTATAATCAGGAGTGCTCAAAAGTTACTCTCTACTCTAGTACTTACCTTACTTATAGGGTACAACAGACTCAACAAAAAATACAAGGACTAAACGTTCTAGCTTCGAATATAACAATGCTTTGTAAAATATATACAAAGTCGAAATCATTTGGATTTCGACTCCTTGCATACTAAGATGAATTTGACTCCTTACTATAAATGTTTTGACCCCTACAATCTCCCCCTTATTGAGAGAAGTCGAAATTATGTGATCAACTTTAGACTCTGTAGAAGTACATTCCGAATCTCCATATACCATAAAATGGTCTTTCGAATCTCTGCCTTGTCTTCACTTTCATTCTTCTTGTAGTTATTAATTCGAATAAGGAGATTTGTATACTAAGAGTTCGTATATCTCTCAAGATCACTCACTTGAAATAAAAACTTTGCCATTCGCCCATTTCTGTTCTTTCCTCGAAACACGAAACCAAGAGGTTGATGTATCATCTCACCATCTTCATAATCATCGATGTTAAGCTTTCCTCTTAGCAAAGATTGAGGGACTTTCGAAGGCTTCTTAAGCTGTTGCAAGCTCATTATCAGTGATTGCCAAGTAATCATAGTAGTTGTCTATGGAAACTTTGATATGGGCAAAACAATGTTGAAATCATCCTTGTTGGTTTCTGTTATCTTCGATACATCCACAACACTCAATATCTTTGTAACCGTGATAAAGTCATTTATGTTCATTAATGGGGAATTTGTTGTTGTGAACTCAAAAGCAACATTATTTTCTCTTAAGACAACATAATGGAAGTTTCGTAGCAGAACATCAAACAGGTTGTCACGAATGATGGTCATCACCTTCACTATCTTCATGGGAGACCATATATATTCTTTATTTTCCCCCAAGACCACTTAAAAATGAATCTTCAGTCTTTTGAATTCTATTTTGTCATCGAAATTCTCGAAAATATTGAATTGAGAGTAAGCGAACAACATGTGATTGATCGGAAAATCATGCTGATTGAAACCAGAATTTTCAATGTCGTAGTTCTTCTTAGGCACCTTTCAAAAGTAATCATTAAATCCAATCAAAATAATATCTTCAACTGTTTCATAATACCACTGCTTGTTGGGATCACCCTTGTTCAAGCCAGGTGGGTCATTTGCTCTTCGCCTCAAAATGTTGCTGATATGCCTTTGTTTCTCTATTTCAAGAGCTTGTTTCTTTTTCTTCTCTTCTTGTGATGGAACAACAAAAATAGCTTTACCTTTATCACTTGAATCATCATTCGAAGTTGACCTTTTGGGAATCGAACTTGAACTCGAACCTCCAACTCCTTCATGTATTGAAATACATTGTGTTAAATCTCTTGTTGTTATTGTGGAAATTGTGGTCAAAGACATGGGAAGTGAAGTCAGAATTTGAGTCGAACTTACTTTCCTAACTACAAATCCTTTCTCTTTATTAGAATCCTATGAAGAACCAACTCCTGTAATTCCTTTCTCTCCCCCTTGTGACACTTGCATTGCACGTGGAGCATTAGTTCGTAAAAGAAGAACCAACTCAAGGATTGGAGTAAGCTCAGATTTGATATTGGACTCAATATTCGAAATCAATTGAGAAAGAGACTCTTGACATACTGAGGATTGATTCGAAATATCAACCATGGAAATAGACACCTTGATACTTGACAAAAATTCTTCCATCTTCTCAAACATCTGGGTATCCTTTTCGGACTTGACTTCAAGCATATTCGTATACTCAAAATTAAACTCAACCAATTTAGTGACAACAGTCGCAATGCAATCAACTTTTCCATGCAATAAGGTGTAATTTTGTTCCATTTTATGAACTTCTTTCGATAACTCGAATTTGAGTTCAACAATTTTATGATCCACAGACTCCTTCATTCCAGTCACTTGTTCAAAAAAGAGTTCATGACGTTCCTTTGCAACATTACGAAGCTTCTAAATCTCATAGTCATAATTCTTAAAATGAAACACTAACCTTTCTGCTTGTTTCTGCTCAATGCCCTTAATCAAGGTTCGTAAGCGATTTTCTTAAGCTCTTATCAAATATTCCATTTTAGTGCTAGTCACAAAGTTATTTCCTCCTAATCTACATGTATTTGAAGAAGATAATTGATTTTCGAGATGAGGATCTTGAACTGTTTACCTGACATGATTAGGTTATCAGGAACATTATCCTCCTTAGATTCAAATTGAAGATCAACAAATGACACCATGATATCATCATCATTAGGTTCTTTGTCATTAACCATTTTCTCAGCCTCAATTGATTAAGATGAGAAAAAGAGTTGTAATAGGTTCATGCATGATACCAGAATAAGTTGGTGATATGGTCGAAACTGGAACTGAAGTTTGAACAAGTGATGAAATTAGTGGAAAGGTTGTTGAAGTTTTGACTACGGAGGTTTCGATGGTAGATAAGTTGATGGTGGAAGTGTTGATGGTAGAAGTTTTAATGGTAGAAGTGAAAGAAGATTCATTGTTATGCATCCCTTCATCCATGTTGACATGTGAGTCCATATCAGATAAGTTCATAGGGATGTCTAGAGTTCGAACCTCCTTCGTAATGGACTTGGTATGCAAAACCCTAGATGGTATGTGTAACATCCCAAATTTCGAGGCCAAAAATTTCATTTTTAAAATTTAACATGTAATAAAGCATGCTACCAAAACATTGTCAAAGTTACATCAATTATAAAACATAAGGTTATGTCTAAAAAAAATATCATCGGAAACAAAGAAAATGAGAGTACGATCCCAGAAAAATCCAGTGCGGAAACCATGTGTGTGATGCGCCGCTACGACGCTGGCTCTTTCCCCTTTGACGAAGAGGTACCTGAAACCACAACTAAAACTGTAAGTAAGAAGCTTAGTGAGTTCCCCCATCATACCACATAACATATAATATCATCGGTATCTTTCAACCGGTAACGGCCATCGGTATCTTTCAACCGGTAATCATCATCGGTATCTTTCAACCGGTACTCATCATCATCGGTATCTTTCAACCAGTACTGGGGACTATATCACCCCCTTATCGCTAGCATACAATAACGAGATATGAACATACAGTCTGGCATAACTGGGTACTGACCTACCCTACTGCCCTAGAGACCGATGTCAGGGAAAACTAATTCCTATTACACACAACATATCATAAAGGCATATCTCACAACCAAAGCACATAAGAAAGCCAAGATAATTATCACGAAGACAATCATCTACTAGATACTCCTTTTTAGTGGGCCGGCATTGTGGCCTTAGACCCACCCCTATTGGAAGGTAACTCACCTCGAAAGGTTGGCTGCTAAAAAGCTGATCCGCAAATGTCTGACTGCTGCTCCGGTGATCCTTCGACTATATTTCCATAAAACACTTAATCAGACATTGATACTATTCCTAGGGTAAAATGACTATTTTACCCCTGACCGATTCCAAACCATAGTCAAGTCAAAGTCAAAGTCAACTTCCAGTTGACCCGGCTCGCCGAGTTGGCTTTCCAACTCGTCGAGTCCATATCCAGTTGATTGTCCTTACTCCTGACTCTACTCGTCGAGTTAGGCACTGACTCGACGAGTTCTCTTCCTAACGGATACTCAACGGTCCTTCATCCGACTCGCCGAGTTGATCTTCATCCGATGAACACTCTAGACTATGACTCGCCGAGTTGTATGAACAACTCCTCGAGTCTGTTCTTGAGGCAAGAAGATTGCCTTGGAACCGCCGAGTCCCTCCATTGTTGAGTCTGGCTTCCGAATCACTGAGTCCACCTATGGCTCACTGCTCTACTCTCATACTCGAAAGGGGAAAAATCGGGGACTCACGACTCGACTCTCCGAGTCCGAAGAACAACTCGCCGAGTCGCATACATGTAATCTCTTTACACTCGATTCTGCTTGAATCCAGTGCATTCCATTCATAGATCTGGGTTCCTAGGGCTCGATTAACATGTAAAGTTTCCAACTTTACTAGTATATAATCATCAATGGGGATTTTAAGGCTCAAAACACACTAAAAGGGGTAGATCTAGGGCCTTCATGCAGTAAGGCCCCATAAAGGTATTAGATCTAGGCTCTTGGAACTCGAACACAACCACATCTAGTGGCTATTCAACCCATTATGATCCCTACACTACTAACAAGCTTGGAAATGGTTCAAAGATAGCTTTAATGGTGTTATAATGGGGATTTGAGCATAGAAACAGAATATATCCAAATTGTACCTCAATGAACTCTGGATTAGGTCCTAGATCCTTGCTCTTCACCTTCTCTTTTGGTCTTTCCTTCCTTCTCTTCTTCAATCTTCAAGGAACACGCCAAAAAACACTTCAAATCACAAGGAGAGGGTTAGGGTTCGGTATAGGATGCTCTGAGGGTGAAGGATACTAACTTGGGGCGAATAAGGGGGTTTAAATAGGGTGCAAACCCCTGAAATTAGGGTTTCTTCTAGACTGGTGGACTCAACGAGTCCAGAGTATGGACTCGCCGAGTCACCAACTTAAACGTGCTCAAAATCCCGTCCCTACTCGGCGAGTCTAGCCTACGAATCGCCGAGTCCAAGGCTAAAAAATGTAAAATACTTAGATAAAGCATACATACCAAGAACCAGGTGCTACAGTATGGCCAATGTATTCTTAGGGATGGACGTTGGTGTATGATCACTTAAATTGATGTTTATATCTATATTAGATACGTTTACATTGACATTAGGATCCTCTGTCACCTCGAAATTCGAATTAAGAGGAGAATCCCTTCGAGGTGATCCAATAACAGAGTCTTCTATACGAATCTCAGACTTTACACTATCACTATCATGATCAGTTTCGACCGTGACTTTGTAAATTGAAAATGGATTCTTTCATTTCCTCTTTTATAACTTGTGTTCCATATCAAGTGCTTGACGTTTTTCGAAGCCGGGGAAACATGAACAAACACTTGATGAAAAAATCCCCCTTCCTGTTAAATTGGGGCTTTCAAATCTTCTTTACCTTTCTGATAAGAAATAAGATTTGAAGAGCCGACATTTGTTGTCTCAGTACTTTTGATGACAGGTTCTTGTATAAGTTGCTTGATCGGTGAATCAGTAGGTTTCTTTGTTGGTTTCTTCGTTCATTTGAGAACTCCCGATTTCGATGGCATGATTTCTTTCATGAATTCCTCCTCCACAGTTGTTGGTTTTTTGACTTGTTTCTTCTTCTTTGGAGCTTTGTAAACTTTAAAAGAACATTCTTCCCCCTTTTGTGGAAGAACCCCAGTTGGTGTAGAAGAGTCAATTGAAGCCAAGCATTGCACAAGGATCGAATTTTTGGGATCAACAAGTTTGAGAATTGCATCAGGAATGTGAGCAACAATTGGAAACATCGTTGAATCATCAACAAAAATCCTTAGGGCAGCCATAGTCGAAAACTCAGCACTTTCGACATCAAAAGGAACCCAAATATCCTCATATCGATAAACATTTTGTAGAATCAAGATCCAGAAACGAGCACCCAATACACCATTAACAAGATTGGTGTGCATAATTGAAGTTCCAAACTCCTCCCAAAGATATGTAACATAATCCCCATTTAGATCGTAATACAATCTTGCGCTGATGGAATATACTTCAAGCTTGGCTTTGACGATCCCAGAGCTTCGTCCTGTTAAGCAACGTAACACAATCCCAAATAGAAAACTCCACATACAAGGAAGACTTGACTTCTTAAATTAAATTATTCCAGTAAGAACTGGCTGATGCCCTATTTCATTGAACATATAAAGCTCCTGATAAGTCGAAACTTCATTGGATGTACCTGACACTGGCAACTTTAGGATTTGGGGAAAATGCTTATGAGTAAGATTCTTAGTTTTTGAATTCGTCAACTAAAACGTAACCAACTTAGTAGTTTTCTTGAACACATCAATTGAACCAACAAGCGAAAGCCATCCCATCGGAATTTTAAATGAAGAAGAAGAGCAGTTGATACCACCAAGTTGTTTATGGTTGGAACAAGCATTCGTAATGTCTCCGAATATTGATCTGTGACACCCGTCAATTTTGGTCAACAAAAGTCAACCATGATTAAGGTAAACATAATATATCGATCACAACTATTATGACATATTAGAAAATCTTTCAATGAAAGTACATTGCCTTTTCAAATTTCAAACCTTATGTAGGTATGTACATTGAACACTACAATACATACATGATAAAATGGATGATTTTCTAGGTTATAACAATACAACGTCATAAAAGGTATATGGAGATACAACATACAAATGATCTTTAGTGATTAAGGTCGTAATAAGTATAAATTAACTATACTAACTTCCATATCCTCAACCACTAATAATTATGTAAATAACTATTATAGCAACCAACTTTTATAACACTTTCTCTAAGAATAAGAATTGGTGTATTTTTATAGCTAACCATTCTTATTTTAATATAAAGAAGTCAGACACATTAAAATAATGCAAAAGCATTACAAGACCAAATGATCGTGTTATCTTATACATTAACAATAAAAAAATCAAACATACCCCCTTCCATACCCCTTAAACCATCCACCCATTCTCTATGCAACCTAGATCACTTTTGTTACACATAATCTAAATATAAATGCATTTACTTTCTTCACAACTTAGCAAGAACCAAAGTAAACACTCTCATATTCATTTTTTCTTCATTTGCACGAGGGTTTTTCCACCACCACCATCACTCTCTAATTCTTCATTCCAAGCTTAATATATTATCCCCACAACCCTCATAACTCAAGATCTTGGAAGGAAAGCTCAAGAACACTAAGATCCAAGCCTAGGACCACCATCTTCAAGTTTTATTTAACCTTTGGACAATAACATAACAAGTGAGTTCATACCCCCTTTTTCTATTAGTTTTACACATTTCACTCTTTTAGGGAGGTTACATGTCATGCTAATAAATTATACATTGGTAAATGACTTTACACAAATGTTCTAGATCTAATATATGTTGGATAAAACCTTTAACCATTGGGTAATACTATTTCACACATGATTATGCCTTAGTTATGAAAGTATATGTATATATATATATATATATATATATATATATATATATATATATATATATTTGGATTCCAAATGAAGTACACAAGTTTTATTTTTTTATGCATGCTAGATAAGTTTCTAAGTTTAGACTTGTTGTGTGCTGGATAATACTATTACAGATTGGATAACCACAACCCGACATTTTACCAACATTCTAGATTTGAAAAATTACAATTTTGTGATTACACATTGGATAAAACTATTATCCGTTGGATAATACCGTTATCCATTGGATAATACTACTACACATTGTGTAACCAACATAACACTTTTATCATTATCCTAGAAATAGAGAATTTTGATTGCATTTACAACTAGAATAACATACGTTCGACGGGTTTTGTGATACATTTCTTCAACCAATACATTAAGTCCCGACCTTATAATCATTAAATCTTAAATGAGCAGGATTGTTGTGTATAGATCTATATGGGATTGACAACCCCACCTATGGTTGCTAGCTACAACCACGAACGAATGGTCAAGGATGACAATTGTCTTAACATTTTCACGACGTCCGAAGAAGTGTTGTGGCAGGCAACATTACAATCAATAGCTTGATTATAAGCGCTCACTATAACATCGAATAGTGAAATTCTAGTACATAACATATTTATAAGTATGATTATTTACTTATACAAATGAATTTGGATAATAAAATCACATGAAAAGTCGCACTTTTTAAAATTTTATAGGTTATAGTAACTTCTATTTTATAAATACTTTTGGATACATACTACACACATACATTCTTCTTATACATTGAAGGCATACAAATACAAAATGTTTTACAAGGTAGAGATATGTTATACACATAAGGAAAAACATAAGATTTTTCTATAATTAAACTCTTATGAACTCGCCCTATTTATGTAAACACATGAAACAATTAAGCTCGGATCAGTAGAACCACTTTTGATAGAAAGACACAAAATATCATTGCTTAAACTTTGTTATATTCGTACGAGATCTATTCTATTTGATAACATACAGAACTTGTAATGTATTTTGGTATCAATTAACATTTGGATAATGTAACTTATCTAATCATATTGTATGATGGTTGTTTAAGTACTTGTGTTTCAATATATTCATTTATTGTGATATTGTGTTCTTGTTCCACCCTCAGACGATTCCGCCATCTGGTTTCGGGGTGTGACAGATTGGTATCAGATTAATTGTGTATAGCGAAATAAGTATATTCCTCCATGTAAGAAATACAACTATATATATGGGGATTATTGTGTGTGTGTGTGTATATATATATATATATATATATATATATATATATATATATATATATAGCTAACCATTCTTATTTTAATATAAAGAAGTTAAACCCATTAAATAATACAAAAGCATTAAAAGACCAAATGATCATGTTCGCTTATACATTTATAATAATAAAAAAAGTCAAACATACCCCCAAAACCGTCTACCCTTTCCCCATGCAACCTATAACACTTTTGTTACACATAATCTAACTTCAAATACATACAATTTCTTCACAACTTAGCAACAACCAAAATAAACATTCTCATCTTCGTCTTTTCTTCATTTGGACGAGGGTTTCGCCACCACCACCATCACTCTCAAATTCTTCATTCCAAGCTTAATATCTTGTCCCCACATCCCTCATAACTTAAGATCATGGAAGGAAAGCTCAAGAACACCAAGATCCAAGCCATGGACCACCATCTTCAAGTTCTGTTTAACGTTTAGACAATAACATAACAAGTAAGGTCATACCCCCTTTTTCTACTAGTTTTACTCATTTCACTCTTTTGGGGGAGGTTACATGTCATGCTAATAAATTATACATTGGTAAATGACTTTACAAAAATGTTCTAGATTGAATATATGTTGGATAAAACCTTTAACCATTGGGTAATACTAATTCACACATGATTATGCCTTAGTTATGAAAGTATATATATATATATATATATATATATATATATATATATATATATATATATATATATATATATATGAAGTACACAAGTTTTATTTTTTATGCATGCTAGATAAGTTTCTAAGTTTAGATTTATTGTATGATGGATAATACTATTACACATTGGATAACCGCAACCCGACATTTTTACCATAAATCTAGATTTGAAAGATTACAATTTTGTGATTACACTTTGGATAAAACTATTATCTATTGGATAATATTTTTACACATTAGGTAACCAACACAACACTTTTATCATTATCCTAGACATAGAGAATTTTGATTACAATTACAACTAGAATAACATACATTCGACAACTTATGTGATACATTTCTTCAACCAATACATTAAGTCTCGACATTATAATCGTTAAATCTTAAATGAGCGGGATAGTTGTGTATAGATCTATATTGGATTGACAACCCTCACTATGGTTTCTAGCTATAACCACGAACGAAGGGTCAAGGATGACAATTGTATTAACATTTTCATGACGTCCGAAGAAGTGTTGTGGCAGGCAACATTATAGTCAATAGCTCGCCTATAAAGGCTCACTATAACATCGACTAGTGAAATTCTTATAAGTATGTGTGACAATAGTCAAATTCGGGTCAAGTCTAAGCCGGACAAAGTCAACGAGTCAAACCGGTCGATTCAATTAAACTTTGTATATTAGGGTTTGTATTATGTAATTTCTGTATAACTCACTATCTTAATGAGAAAACATCACCTGGAAAAATTGCGTGTTTAATTTTTCTTAACCTTAGTACTAAGCAATGAACAAGAACAATAAAACAATGTTGCATACTCATCGGGAGTGTGTAAGATCCTAAAACATGGCTTAACGAGGTTCACAGACCTTGCGTTGAGGAGCCAAACACTCACTATTGTCACACATGAAACCACTCTCAGTCGTTTTCACTCTATCTCTCTCTATTGTCAAATCTCTCCCAAATCTCTCTAAGTATGTGAAATCTCTCCCAAATCTCTCTAAGTATGTGAAATCTCTCCCAAATATCTCTTTGTATGAGAAATCTCTCCAAGAATGTCAAATCTCTCCTAAATCTCTCTAAGTATGTGGAATCTCTCTCAAATCTCTCTCAACTTTCTATAATCACTCGGGGCAATCCGACCCTCGAATTTGGCGAAAACAGCCTAAAAACGGAAGTCTACGCGAAAAACGGACTTAAGGAGCCGAAACCCCTCTTAGGACCTGAAACCCCTCTTAGGACCCGAAACCCCTCTTAGGACCCGAAAGTCCTCTTAGGAACCGAACCCTTCTGAGCCGAAGGCTGCTGAACCGAACCCGAAGGGTCTTCTCGGGCCCGAACCTCGCCTACACACCCGAACCCGAACCTTCGACACATTTCGGGTCTGATCACTTTCTCTTCTGAAGACCGAGCCTTCGCTTCTGAGAACACCGAGCCCTCACCTCTCGCTTCCTCGCCCCCTTCGCTTCACACCTAGCAGCATTAGGGACCGAACCCAGCCTCAGGAGGACCGAACCTCGGCCAGGACCGAAAGGTCTCGCTGGGAAGCCTCTTTTCTCCCGGTTTTCGACTAATGTTGCGTTTTAGGCCCGTTTTTAATTGTTTTACACGGGATTTTCACCCAAAACTTTATTTTAACATATAAGACCCCTTAAGTAATGAATAATCACGTTTTAAGGATAAAACCTTATCCAAAAGAGAGTAGGTGAAGTATAAAGGTAGAGTGTTGACTTTACCTTATTTTACGACACAAGCAACCCCATACCCACTCCATGCCTAACCCACACTCCTCCCCACCATACCTTGTCACCTCCTTGTACTTTTACCCCTCTCACAAGCCATCCCCACGTTTTTAGGGCTGGTCACTCAACCTCTCTCCTCATTTTTTCTTTCAATTACTCTCATTTCACCAAAGATCCAACTCCAACTTTTCCCTCAAACTTTTCTCTCTAATTAGAGATCCCAAGGCTGATCATCAAGTGTTCTTCCACTCTTGGTAAGTATAATTCATCCTCCATGTAATTATTGCACTTCATTCTACTCAAATCATTGATTGCTTACACAAACTCCATAACTATGATGCTAGATTCTCGAAAATCTTCAAGGCATCTCCAAGTGTTCTTGAGTTAAACACTTCCATTCTTCAACAATCATCTACTGAAATCACTTAAGGTGAGTTCATACCCCTACATTTTCATATTTTCTCAAGTTTTTAGGGGGGGGGGGGGGAATACAAGTTAAAACACCAAGAACATAACTAAAATTTTCTAACAGCTTTCATCAGAAAAGTTGGACTCCATTCACGGACTGTTTTGGACAACTTAAACATTTTTGTTTGAAAAACTGTTTTAGGTGTAAGTAGTTCCATTTCTTAGCTTTAAAATGACTACTTTCACATCTCGATACGATTTTTCTAGAATTTATGGTGAGTTTTACAAAACGGCCTATTATTTCAAACACCAATCCGGACCAGTTTGTGATTATGGACTTTTTCACCCAAGTTGAAGGTCATTAAAAATCATGATAAAAATTATGAGTAGACTAGACACATTTTGGGAACTCTCTGAATTTACGGATTTAGTTTTTGACTTTGTATGATTTTTCTATGACTTTTCAAAAACAGTGTAGAAAGGTTGAAAATTAGTTAACGACTTATAACATTCATAACACTTTGTATTATGTTGAGCAAAGTGTATAACGATAAGTTCTAAATATTGAATGTGTTTCCTTGTTAGTTTATCATCATAAACTGAAACATAGTCATTCATGATAAGATTATTCATTCATTTAGAACACGTATATAAAGCTATAATGAGCATAGCTTATGGATTCATAGCATTAAGGCATTTTCATAAAAGAATTCTTATACATTACAAACGTTTTGGATAAACTATAATAGGTATAGTTTATGTATCATTTACTTCTCAAACTTATTTACCAAATGTTTTCAGTTTAGTTCACGTAAATCTGTTAATGAATAAATTTGTGAGTCATTCACTTCGGGTTACTTCCAAAGTAACAAAGTCAAAAAATCCTGTAAATTGTAACCAGAGTCTCTTGTAGGGAGAACGTGATAGTTGTGTATAGATCTATATGGGTTTGACAAACCCACACCAGAGCTGCTTGCAACAGCTAGACCGGTAGGTCTGTGGTGATAAGTGTCATTTAACGGCGACGCCTGAAGAACGTCGTATTACGAGGCCATCCATGTCAAGTATGGTTATAATAGCTCACATGTGGTATTAACAAATCATAAGATTTACGGGTTCTACTCTTAAATTAGCGAGTTATGTCGATTTAGCTCTCAGAAATTACTTTAAGTTTGGAATAATACTTGTGCGCTTTCATGTCAAAAAGGGGTTTTATGTTGATTTAAAACCACGTTCATATCATTAACTATGGAAATTACTTGTTCATTCTTAGTCCTGGTATTTAGGATCACATAACTTTTATAAGGAAAATATTGGATTTTCTTGGTAACATACAACTCATTATAAAGATCGATTTTCCAACTCTTACTGTGAAAAGCTTATGAACTCACCAACCACTGTGTTGACACTTTTTTATTAAACAACTTGTATTCTCAGGAAATCGCTAAACAGGTAACAAAAGTGCTTTTGAGGATGGGTCGTTGAGGCGTCAAACTTATAATATTTTGTCAACATATTGTAATTGATTTTGAAACATGTAATTCACACAATGATGTAACTCTCTCAATTATATATATGTTGGTTGTGTTTACTTTCATCACTATTGTCATTGTTGTTATGATACTACACATGAAGTCCTCCACCCCCGGACGTTTCCGCCATCCTTGGTTTGGGGGTGTGACAGATTGGTATCAGAGCACGGTTTATAGTGAATTAAGTATATCAAACAACATAGGATATACAAACTATAAACACATTTGGGACTAAGAGTCTCTGATTTTAAAACATTCTAACGGGTTATACTTTTAGAAAACGATTAGTTCTTGTTTAAAAGTATACCTACATGCATTACATACTCACGTAGTGTCATAACTAGAAGAACATAAAATAAAAGAAGAGGAGTTGAACTCTACGAGTATGCCTTGGTATGAGTAATCAGTTCTGGGAAGGGTATAGCCTGATCAACTATATTTGTCCAAGAAGTGACTTACTCATATTGGGGGATAGTCGTAGGGGGCAACAAATCTAATAACCTAACTTCATCCTACAAAGAATGCCCTAAGAACCAAATTTAAACATTTAAAATACTATAGGAGTATTTGTATGTTGCTATATCGCAACATTATTATTATTAACCACTATCTGCTTCTTACACCCCTATTCTCGCGCAGACGACATGGCAGGATTCCATTTACCAGGAGACCCATACTTTCCCAACCAGGGAAATGCCGGCTGGATTGAGGAAGAGCCCGAAGAGCTGATTGAAGAGGATCCCGAAGAGGATCCCGAAGAAGAACCCGAAGAAGAAGAAGAGGAGGTAGAAAAAAAAAGAAGAAGAAGAGGAAGACGACGAGGTGGACATGGATGAGGACGAAGGTGAAGAAGAGCCAGAGGAGGAAGTCTTCAACCCTCCTTACATCGCGAGGGTACCTGCAAACCGCTGGGGGAACAATGGGCCTGAGCCCCGTTGGGCAACCATGATCGAGAGGTGGAGCCGGCAACAACGCTAGAGGTCACCCTATGTCGACCAACGAGGTTACTATGACCTCAGCCACGGAGGACCGGCTGACAGAGCTCTCCCCGTTATGGTCCAACACATCACGAACTTGGGGAACCAGAGTAGGGAAGTGGCAAACCAGGTTCGAAACCTCAGCGCTATTACGGCAGCCACCGATGCACGCACCCGAGATTTGGAGAGGGACTTCTATCCAGTGGACCAACTCATCGAGGACCTTACCGCTGCTCGAGCGGAGGTAAGGGAGTACCAGGAGAGGCATGCAGCTCTCGAGGAGAGAGTGATCGCGGCCGAACGCCGGATTGCGGAGCTTCAGGGAGCCTCGACCTCATCCCAGGGCCACCATGGACCAGATGCTACCCGCCGCGAGTAGTGTTTGCGCTACTCATTTTTTGTTATAAATCTAGGATTTCGAGTATGCGTTGGTGCTACTCTTTATTGCGAATAGGTTGACCTCGCGACTAAGTGATCACACTAGTTAAAGGGGCTTTTGTATTGCCAAAACTTTATCTTTTATTATGATGTAATGTAGACCCTTGTGAGGTCAAATTTCTCAAAACAATATGTACTAACAAATTATCAATGAATGTGGCATGTATTTTACTTCCTTGCATGCTGACACGAACCAAACACATGACTCTGCTCGGGTCAACACTATTTAATTCATAAGTTTAAATTGCATAAACTTTTCGATGAATTACCTTCTAAATTAATAAACTCGGATAAAATACAATTGAGATGAAACAAGTAAACACTCGACTCGTTATCACCATTGAAGTCTTACCGACAAGTCTTTTCTTTTTATTCTTATGTCAGAACCATGCCACCAAGGAAAAGACCATGACCTTCCGGAAACTCAGCACCACCCCCTCCGCCACCACCTCCGGAGTTTGATCCTGTGATGTTTCAGGCTGCAGTAACAGCATCCGTGGCGGCAGCAATGTCGCAAATGGGTACAAATGGTTCCGGCGGTTCCGGATCCGGGAATACTAACTCGAATCAGGGGGACAACACGGGGCGTACTAAGGAGTGTTCTTACAAAGACTTCACGAATGGCAAACCCGATCCTTTCGACGGAAGCGGGGGCATCATAGCACTGATGCAATGGTTCGAAAGGACCGAAGCAGTCTTCGAAATCTGTGCTTGTCCCGAAGCGAGCAAAGTCAAGTATGCAGCATTCACTTTCACAAGAAAAGCTCTTACTTGGTGGAATGGCCGAGTTAAGTCACTTACTCCTGCAGTGGCTAACTCCATAGGCTGGGAAAACTTAAAAGCGTTGATGTTAAAGGAGTATTGCCCGAGGGGAGAAATACAAAAACTCGAAGAAGAACTCTGGAATCTCAAGATGTCGGGGACGGATCTCGAAGCTTATACCGCCCGATTCAATGACCTAGCACTCCTCTGTCCTGCAATGGTCACTCTGGAGGAGAAAAAGGTAGAACGATACCTTTGGGGGCTATCGTCCCAGATTCATGATAGTGTTCTGGCCTCGAAACCTACTACAGGAATTGGTACAACAACTTATCGATCATAGGGCCAGCCGTGGCACTATGGTCGCCACCACTGACCAAACAAAAGGAGTGAACAACAAGAGGAAGTTCTGGAACAGTAAAAAGAAACAACCGGCGCAGGACCCCACAAAGAAGCAACAGACTGTTGCTGTCCGTGCAGCCACTACTGCTACCGCTCCAGCGCCACCAAAGCAATACGCGGGAACTCTTCCCAAGTGCAACAAGTGCAGCTTCCACCATACCGGTGCTTGTCGGGAAATGCACTACAGTAATTGCAACCGGAAGGGGTACACTGCTCGATTTTTTAAAGTTCCAGCCCAATCCGCCCCTCAAGTCGCCCCAGCCGCCAACATTGAAGCAAGTCAAACCTGTTACGGCTGTGGAGAGGCAGGGCACTTCAAAAGAAACTGCCCAAAAGCACGAAACACCAATGCTGGAGGTGTAGGGAGAGTCCTGACGATGGGACACGGAGAAGAAGTCAAGGACCCCTCGGTGGTCTCTGGTACGTTTCTCCTCAATAACACATATGCATGCGTACTATTTGATAGTGGAGCAGAGAGGAGTTTTGTGAGCCATCAATTCAAACAATTACTAAAACAAACCCCTCATTCATTAAAAGATACATACGTAGTAGAAATGGATAATGGGAAAGAAGAGCACACTAATGATATATACTCAGGGTGTACCCTCACTCTAGACAACCATTCGTTTAAAGTAGACCTGATGCCAGTCACAATAAAATGTTTTGACATAATCATCGGTATGGATTGGTTAAGTTCCCATCGTGCCGACATTCTATGTTACGAAAGGGCCGTTTGCCTTAATCTGCCAAATGGCGAAACCCTCTTCATCTATGGCAAAAAACTCAGTTCAAATTTGCAAATCATCTCTTGCGTCAAGGCCCAAAAGTATCTCCGAAAGGAATACTACGCATTTCTAGCCCACGTAGTAGATACGAAACAAGAGGTGAAGGATATCAACGACATTCCCGAGGTGTGCAGCTACCCCGATGTATTCCCCGAAGATCTTCCTGGTGTACCCCTCGCATGACAAGTCGAATTCCGGATTGACTTAATTCCAGGAGCTACCCCCGTCGCCAAAGCTCCATACCGCTTATCACCGGCAGAAATGCAAGAACTTTCCAGCCAGTTAAATGAACTGTTGAGCAAAGGATTCATCAGGCCAAGCTTCTCACCCTGGGGAGCACCGGTCCTGTTTGTAAAGAAGAAGGACGGATCTTTTCGCATGTGCATAGACTACCGGGAGCTAAACAAACTCACTATCAAGAACCGATATCCCCTACCCCGAATTGATGACCTCTTCGACCAACTCCAAGGAGCAAGCTACTTTTCAAAAATCGACCTGAGGTCGGGTTATCATCAACTACGAGTTCAAGAAGAGGATATTCCCAAGACTGCGTTCAGAACTCGCTACGGGCACTATGAGTTTGTGGTAATGCCCTTCGGATTAACGAACACACCGGCGGTATTTATGGACTTGATGAATCGAGTGTGTCGACCCTACTTAGACAAATTCGTGATTGTATTCATCGACGATATTTTAATCTACTCTCGAAGCGAGGAAGAGCACCGTCAACATCTCCGGCTAATCTTGGAAACACTGAGGGCTGAGAAGCTTTACGCCAAATTCTCTAAGTGTGAATTCTGGATTAGAGAAGTGAATTTTCTTGGCCATGTGGTCAGCAAGAAGGGGATACACGTGGATCCCTCAAAAATCAAAGCTATCGAAAATTGGTCAGCACCTACAACGCCGACAGAAATTCGACAATTTTTAGGGCTCGCCGGCTACTACCGAAGATTCATACAAAACTTCTCCAAGATCGCCAAAGCACTCACCACCTTGACTCAGAAAGGTGTGGTATTTAAGTGGGGAGATAAACAAGAAGCCGCTTTCCAGACATTAAAACAAGCCCTATGCAGCGCACCAGTTTTGTCTCTTCCAGGAGGAACCGATGACTTCGTGGTATATTGTGATGCCTCAAAACAAGGCCTCGGATGCGTGCTCATGCAGAGAGGGAAAGTCATCGCTTACGCATCAAGGCAACTTAAGACACACGAAGTTAATTACACTACCCATGACCTTGAACTGGGGGCGGTAGTGTTCGCCTTAAAGATCTGGAGGCACTACCTCTACGGCACAAAATGCACTATCTTCACCGATCACAAAAGTCTTCAGCATATCCTCAATCAAAAAGAGCTCAACATGCGGCAGCGAAGATGGGTTGAACTGCTAAACTACTACGAGTGCGAAATTCGCTACCACCCGGGCAAGCCCAATGTAGTGGCTGATGCCCTAAGCAGGAAGGAATATTCGGTCCGCCGAGTAAGATCCTTAACCATGACCATCCATTCCCACCTAGCCACGCAAATCAGGGAAGCTCAACTAGAAGCCTTGAAACCAGAGAATGTGGCCGGTGAGGCATTAAGGGGAATGGATAAGAACTTAGAAGTCAAGGATGACGGAACTCGTTATCTCAGTAACCGAATCTGGACACCGAAGTTTGGTGGGATCCAAGACATGGTCATGAATGAAGCACACAAGACTCGATACTCCATCCATACAGGGTCAGACAAGATGTATCTAGACCTCAAAAGGTTATACTGGTGGCCGAATATGAAAGCCGAGATTGCTACTTATGTGGGCAAGTGTCTGACTTGCGCCAAGGTCAAGGTGGAATACCAGAAACCCTCAGGACTACTACAACAACCTGATATACCGGAATGGAAGTGGGAACAGATAACCATGGACTTCATAACCAAGCTGCCTAAGACTTCAGGCGGGTTTGACACTATATGGGTAATCGTAGACAGATTAACCAAGTTTGCGCACTTCCTGCCAATAAAGGAGACCGACAAGATGAAGAAGTTAACCAGAACATACATCAAGGAGATTGTGCGACTGCATGGTGTACCAATATCCATTATCTCTGACCGAGATAGTAGATTCACTTCGCGATTTTGGCAGTCCCTGCAGAAATCCTTGGGAACTAGGCTAGACATGAGTACGACCTACCATCCACAAACCGACGGGCAAAGCGAGCGCACTATACAAACATTAGAAGACATGTTGAGGGCCTGTGTGATAGACTTTGGTAAAGCATGGGATACCCATTTGCCGCTAATTGAATTCTCTTACAATAACAGCTATCACACTAGCACTAAGGTTGCTCCATTCGAAGCTCTCTACGGTCGCAAGTGCAGATCACCCCTGTGTTGGGCCGAAGTGGGGGAATACTCAGCTAGCTAGGGGGCAATTCCCTAATAGCACCCTTACTGGTCCTGAAATCATAAGGGAGACCACAAAAAAGATTGTTCAAATTCGGGAAAGAATGAAGGCGTCTTGTGATCGACAAAAGAGTTACACAAACAAGCGACGCAAACCCTTAGAATTTCAGGTCGGAGATCGGGTATTACTAAAATTTTCCCCTTGGAAAGGATTGATACGTTTCGGTAAACGTGGGAAACTAAACCCGAGGTACATCGGACCATTCAAAATCCTTGCTAGGATTGGTCCTGTGGCATACAAACTCCGATTACGAACTTAATAACATACACCCCACATTTCACGTATCCAACTTAAAGAAGTGTCTGTCTGATGAGACACTTGTAATACCTCTCGACGAGATCGAAGTTAACGAAAATCTCCACTTCGTAGAGGAGCCAGTTGAGATTATGGATCGGGAGGTCAAAAGAACGAAACGAAGTCGTATTCCCATCATGAAGGTTCGATGGAACGCTAAACGAGGACCTGAGTTCACTTGGGAGCGCGAAGACCAAATGAAACAAAAGTACCCACATCTTTTCCCAAACTCTTGAAGTCCCGGACAAAGCATAAATTTCGGGACGAAATTCCCTCTAACTGGGGGATGATGTGACAATAGTCAAATTCGGGTCAAGTCTAAGCCGGACAAAGTCAATGAGTCAAACCGGTCAACTCAATTAAACTTTGTATATTAGGGTTTGTATTATGTAATTTCTGTATAACTCACTATCTTAATGAGAAAACATCACCTGGAAAAATTGTGTGTTTAATTTTTCTTAACCTTAGTACTAAGCAAAGAACAAGAACAATAAAACAATGTTGCATACTCATCGGGAGTGTGTAAGATCCTAAAACATGGCTTAACGGGGTTCACGGACCTTGTGTTGAGGAGCCAAACACTCACTATTGTCACACATGAAACCACTCTCAGTCGTTTTCACTCTATCTCTCTCTATTGTCAAATCTCTCCCAAATCTCTCTAAGTATGTGAAATCTCTCCCAAATCTCTCTAAGTATGTGAAATATCTCCCAAATATCTCTTTGTATGAGAAATCTCTCCAAGAATGTCAAATCTCTCCCAAATCTCTCTAAGTATGTGGAATCTCTTTCAAAATCTCTCTCAACTTTCTATAATCACTCGGGGCATCCCGACCCTCGAATTTGGCGAAAACAGCCTAAAAACGGAAGTCTACGCGAAAAACGGACTTAAGGAGCCGAAACCCCTCTTAGGACCCGAAAGTCCTCTTAGGAACCGAACCCTTCTGAGCCGAAGGCTGCTGAACCGAACCCGAAGGGTCTTCTCGGGCCCGAACCTCGCCTACACACCCGAACCCGAACCTTCGACACATTTCGGGTCTGATCACTTTCTCTTCTGAAGACCGAGCCTTCGCTTCTGAGAACACCGAGCCCTCACCTCTCGCTTCCTCGCCCCCTTCGCTTCACACCTAGCAGCATTAGGGACCGAACCCAGCCTCAGGAGGACCGAACCTCGGCCAGGACCGAAAGGTCTCGCTGGGAAGCCTCTTTTCTCCCGGTTTTCGACTAATGTTGCGTTTTAGGCCCGTTTTTAATTGTTTTACACGGGATTTTCACCCAAAACTTTATTTTAACATATAAGACCCCTTAAGTAATGAATAATCACGTTTTAAGGATAAAACCTTATCCAAAAGAGAGTAGGTGAAGTATAAAGGTAGAGTGTTGACTTTACCTTATTTTACGACACAAGCAACCCCATACCCACTCCATGCCTAACCCACACTCCTCCCCACCATACCTTGTCACCTCCTTGTACTTTTACCCCTCTCACAAGCCATCCCCACGTTTTTAGGGCTGGTCACTCAACCTCTCTCCTCATTTTTTCTTTCAATTACTCTCATTTCACCAAAGATCCAACTCCAACTTTTCCCTCAAACTTTTCTCTCTAATTAGAGATCCCAAGGCTGATCATCAAGTGTTCTTCCACTCTTGGTAAGTATAATTCATCCTCCATGTAATTATTGCACTTCATTCTACTCAAATCATTGATTGCTTACACAAACTCCATAACTATGATGCTAGATTCTCGAAAATCTTCAAGGCATCTCCAAGTGTTCTTGAGTTAAACACTTCCATTCTTCAACAATCATCTACTGAAATCACTTAAGGTGAGTTCATACCCCTACATTTTCATATTTTCTCAAGTTTTTAGGGGGGGGGGGGGGGAATACAAGTTAAAACACCAAGAACATAACTAAAATTTTCTAACAGCTTTCATCAGAAAATTTGGACTCCATTCACGGACTGTTTTGAACAACTTAAACATTTTTGTTTGAAAAACTGTTTTAGGTGTAAGTAGTTCCATTTCATAGCTTTAAAATGACTACTTTCACATCTGGATACGATTTTTCTAGAATTTATGGTGATTTTTACAAAACGGCCTATCATTTCAAACACCAATCCGGACCAGTCTGTGATTATGGACTTTTTCACCCAAGTTGAAGGTCATTAAAAATCATGATAAAAATTATGAGTAGACTAGACACATTTTGGGAACTCTCTGAATTTACGGATTTAGTTTTTAACTTTGTATGATTTTTCTATGACTTTTCAAAAACAGTGTAGAAAGGTTGAAAATTAGTTAACGACTTATAACTTTCATAACACTTTGTATTATGTTGAGCAAAGTGTATAACGATAAGTTCTAAATATTGAATGTGTTTCCTTGTTAGTTTATCATCATAAACTGAAACATAGTCATTCATGATAAGATTATTCATTCATTTAGAACACGTATATAAAGCTATAATGAGCATAGCTTATGGATTCATAGCATTAAGGCATTTTCATAAAAGAATTCTTATACATTACAAACGTTTTGGATAAACTATAATAGGTATAGTTTATGTATCATTTACTTCTCAAACTTATTTACCAAATGTTTTCAGTTTAGTTCACGTAAATCTGTTAATGAATAAATTTGTAAGTCATTCACTTCGGGTTACTTCCAAAGTAACAAAGTCAAAAAGTCCTGTAAATTGTAACCAGAGTCTCTTGTAGGGAGAACGTGATAGTTGTGTATAGATCTATATTGGGTTTGACAAACCCACACCAGAGCTGCTTGCAACAGCTAGACCGGTAGGTCTGTGGTGACAAGTGTCATTTAACGGCGACGCCTGAAGAACGTCGTATTACGAGGCCATCCATGTCAAGTATGGTTATAATAGCTCACATGTGGTATTAACAAATCATAAGATTTACGGGTTCTACTCTTAAATTAGCGATTTATGTCGATTTAGCTCTCAGAAATTACTTTAAGTTTGGAATAATACTTGTGCGCTTTCATGTCAAAAAGGGGTTTTATGTTGATTTAAAACCACGTTCATATCATTAACTATGGAAATTACTTGTTCATTCTTAGTCCTGGTATTTAGGATCACATAACTTTTATAAGGAAAATATTGGATTTTCTTGGTAATATACAACTCATTATAAAGATCGATTTTCCAACTCTTACTATCAAAAGCTTATGAACTCACCAACCACTGTGTTGACACTTTTTTATTAAACAACTTGTATTCTCAGGAAATCGCTAAACAGGTAACAAAAGTGCTTTTGAGGATGGGACGTTGAGGCGTCAAACTTATAATATTTTGTCAACATATTGTAATTGATTTTGAAACATGTAATTCACACAATGATGTAACTCTCTCAATTATATATATGTTGGTTGTGTTTACTTTCATCACTATTGTCATTATTGTTATGATACTACACATGAAGTCCTCCACCCCCGGACGTTTCCGCCATCCTTGGTTTGGGGGTGTGACAGTATGATTATTTACTTATACAATTGATTTTGGATAATAAAATTACATGACAAGCCACACTTTTTATAAGCTTAGAGGTTATAGGAACTTCTATTTTATAAATACTTTTGGATAAATACTACACACATACACTCTTCTTATATGTTGAAAGCGTACAAATACAAATGTTTTACAAGGTAGAGATACGTTATACACATAAGGAAAAACATAAGACTTTTCTACAATTAAACTCTTATGAACTCACCAAATTTATGTTGACTTTTAGAACGACATGTAAACTCAAGAAAAAATTAACCTCAGATCAGTGGAACCACTTTTGAATGCAAGACACCAAATATCATTGCTTGAACTTTGTGATATTCATACGTGAACTATTCTATTTGATAATGTTCAAATATTGTAATGTATTTTTATATTAATTAACATTTGTATAATGCAACTTATCTAATCATATTGCATGATGGTTGTTTATGTACTTGTGTTTCAATGTATTCAATTATTGTGATACTGTGTTCTCGTTCCACCCTCAAATGATTCCGCCATCTGGTTTGGGGGTGTGACAAATTGGTATCAGATTAATTATCTATAGTGAAATAAGTATATTATTCTATGTAAGAAATACAACTATAGATACGGGGACTATTACTTATGGCTAAAAATTATCTTACAAATTATACTTTAGAATATAATTAAAATTATATAAAAGTATACACACACAAACAAAGGCATTGTCGGAATAAAACAAAACAAGAACATCATAGTTTGGGTTGAACACTATGAATAGACCTAGTATAACATGTTGTCAAATCATGGGAAAACGTAGCCTGATCATCTACGCCTGACAAGGGTATGACCGACATGTAACTTAGTATGGGCATAGTAGACAACAATATACAACTCAAGTAATCTACATAACAATACTTAATAACCCCGTCAAGGATCTACATTAACAACTTATTATTACTAATTACTATATTAAGAGTCTCATAGTTCACACACTTATACACCCTATCTTTCTAAGACATGGAAGGATTCCACCATGGAGACCCCTATTATCCCACTATGGCAACTAATGGATGGATCGAGGAGGAGTCAGATAGGGAAATTCACAAGGAAGACCATGAGGAGCCTCTTCCAATTCCCTCTTTTTTGGTATATAGGCACCCCAATGGAGGCCCTATTTGGATGAACACTCCTCTCAAGAGGGAGTTACCCATCCAGAGACTAACTTCATTACTGATATCTGCTCCTTTCAGGATACGCTTCCATGATGGGTGGCACAACTACATTCATGGACGAGAGAGGACGGCCTGCGATCCACATTTGGCATGCATCCATCACACCAGGCCGTGGGCCCTAGCACCCTCGCAGACTAAGCACTACCCATCATGGTACCACAAGTACTCCGCTTGGACACCCGAGTTCAGACCCTCAACAATGAGGTGATGAGGTCGGAGGTGAGGCCCGAATGACGACAGTACGAGTTTGACACATCGACGAAGAGTAGTAACACCATAAGGAGACCATACTAGCTTTATAGGGTGAGCATGTGGACACTACGACCCACGTACACTCCTTAGAGGAGAGGGTGGCCGCCTTGGAGCGATAAGCCCTAGCAGTTGAGACTAGGGCAATATGTTGGATTTTGAGCAATCTAACACTTCCTAAGTGTGCATGCAACCCTAATAAACCTTGGATCTATGTTTGTCTAATACATGCAAAATAATAATTTTCCAAGGTTCATAACCTATCTCACATGACATGGGGTACTTTTAAACATAAAAGAATTAGATGAGATTACATACCTTTTGATGATGAGTTCAATTCCTAAGGAGTTTGAGGGCCAAGCACCAATAGTGTGAATGCCTCAAATGGAATCACAAAACACCACAAACTCTTGGAAAACTTTGAGAGAGTATACACACTTGTATTTTCAGCCACACACAAGCACACACACACTAGTTCACTAGTTACCCTTTTTTTCTTTTTTGGGGCCATTTCATGCAACATAAGCATGCTTATATAGTGTACATGATTAGGGTGAAACCCTAATAACCCATGTCTTTTCCTTTCCAAGGATCCATGGGTTAAAAGCTCCATGGATCATCCATGGACTTCCATACAAGCCTAGCCCATTAACAAATGAGTGTTAGCCCACACCATATAAAACCAATAGCCCATAATCTAATTAGTCTTCCTTTTAATCTCTAAATTAATTCATAATTAATTTAAGACTAAGACTAATTAAATAACATGACTTCATATTAATATATTATAACTTATAATATATTAATAAACATATGTGTATAACTCTCATAAAATTATCCATAAATAGTTTGGATGAGACGCAACCCAAATGGACCATGTCGGGTCGGGTCAAGTATATACCAAATAAGTTATGGACTTAGACACCTTATCCAACAGACTCCCACTTGGATAAGTCTAATAACTATATTTGCGTATGTTACTTCAGGAACCAACCAGCAATCGTAGCTCTCGAAAACTCCATTGAACTATGAAAAAAACTCTGTTGAACTATGAAGCGCCATTTTAGATAAGTGATCATATAATCCTCTGTTCTCATGATATCAGCCGGACAAATACATGGAACAACGTCGTACTTATTGTCTAACAGTTAGTTTCCCGATTTTCGATTTGTTTGACAAAGAACTTAATCGAACACATCAATTTAGTTCTGACCGGCCAATACATAGGTCACAACAAAATCATCGAGGGGCCCATATATCGCTTCTATTTCTAGAAGGAACAGATAAACTTCGACTCATATGCTTGTTCTACTACTTGTTAAATTGTACACAAAGGCACGTTTATAACATCAAGTTACTAATGTGTTTACGTGCAATCAATGCACAACCAACTCATAGGTAACAACTCATATTTCTAGGTTTGAAGATTTATATGATATTACCGTCTCACGATCACTCGAGATAAATTCCATGAAGTGATACAAGTGAGCGTGGGTTTATTCCAATACTCATAACTTATGAGTACTCATGAATGTTGTAGCAACCATTGCTATGACTAAACCCATTTAGCCATCTACAAACTCGATTCATGACAGTCTTGATTCATACCTACTTCCAACATATGAACGACTGTGGAGTGTTTAAATAACTTAGTCATTCGGAAAGAATAACGTAGCTATTCTAGAAGTCAAAACATGCAAAGTGAAACACAATAATAATCGAATTCAATATGGTCTCAGAACCCTTTTGAATATAAATAGAACCACCTTTTATTTATCACCATATTGATTACACATTATTCATTGTATAATGTTTCAAACAATCAACTTAAGACTTGAATAAAAAACAATAGTCGTCCCATGCTCCTAGCATGTACACTTTGTTTTTCTAAACAATAGTTATGCCATACTCCAAGTATGCACACTATGTTTGTCTATGATCCTTACATTGTGATGTAGATCAATTGAACATGATTCCAATGATACTCATTTCACAATCCCAAATCCTTATTGTAAATGTGAGAATCCCCGATTCCTATCATTTACCAAAAAAAATCTATTAGATTTTAAACTTTTATGCAATGTTCCCCTTGTAATGATTATGCACAAAGTCACCAAAACCTTGTCACCAGTCATTACAGAGTATTCCAAAGAAGGTCAACTTCTATCGAACGGAAGTCTCATATTTAAAGTACATTGCTTTGAGCATCCTTCTTGCATTAAGGTTTTCTAATCTTACATAGATTGAATAACTTCCACCTATGGAGACATTTCCAAAGTCCCATTTTTACTATCACTTCCGAACAAGAGTTACTTCTTTTCAGAACATGTCAATACGGTCCTTTCCGACAACTTACATCATACTTCCAACTGTCCCTGAGCAACCAATCTTTGGCGAACCTCAGATTTGTCCTCGACAATTGCTTAATCACTTTAGTCATATCCAGTTCTAGACTTTTCCCTTCTCAATGCCTTAAGCATTTGGTAAATTTAGAAAAGATGAATATTATAACACATGCAATCGATCCTATATCCGAAGCATATGGGACACGATTCATGATGTTTGACATAAAGACATGATACTAGACCAGTCTTTTGCTACAATATTTTTTATTTGCTATGTTTTCAAATTTTAACTATGAAGAGGGATGCCGTAATCATAATCAAATTTTGAAAACACAATATATATATATCCTTGACTAAAGATGATTAAAATCTCAATCTAAGCTTTAGAATTGAAACGAAGTATAATTTCCTCTCCCTTAATTATAGCAAAACAACTTTTCAACCCCTGCAACTTCACGAATTGAAACTTTGTTTTCTATAATTAACATTGCTAACTTGCAACACTAAACGTAATAATCATGCTCCCACTAACATGATGATTATCAGCATAACACTTATGCTCCCACTAGCTCTGACATATTTCCAAAAATCTGTTGGACTTCTGAAATTTATATTCATACACCCTTTCTTAGATAGCTCACATGTGTGTCTAAACAATTTTCAAAACTATGAAAATTGCAAATAACACAATTGATATCTACGTAAAATCTACTTAGTGAAAGCGTTTCCTCACCATCATTTTCATGAATCGGAGAGAAACCTTATGACACTTAAATTTTATAGTGTATGAGTTCCTATCCATGTGAATTTGTCAAAACCATAATCACAAGATAAGGTTAGTGACAAATTCAGCCTTACATGGATTAAACTTGTTCAATCTTAGTTTCTTGTCACCTTGGTAGCACAATGCCCACCAATGCTTCCAAGTTGAACTCTGATAACTCACATGCAAATTCAACTTATTTGAAGTAGGTACAGAAACAAGAATTATGTCAACACGATAGGTTGCAAACCTTAAGTTGTGTGCTAGTGATAAATTACAGGTTTTACTCTTGATTAAATCTTGAAACTCTTTCAGGATCTTTAAGGCTCCCACTGTCCCCTTGACATATAAGTTTCCCCAGTCAAGAACCATTCCTTCACAAAACGAATATTCAAGGGATAGTGCGGATTCTTATCAAGACTAACACTTCACACAATTGGTCTTAGTTGGTCTTTGTCTCATCCAAGACATCACAACTTACCAATCTCAAATGTACAAGGGTAGAAAACATTTTACTCTTACATTTGACTAGTGTTAATAAATATTCTTTTATGTCACTCAAAGTTACAATCTTGGAGTATGACTCTAAGAATTGTTTTGGAACAAAGTATGACTCATCTTCTTGATATTAACCAATCCAACAATTCATGACCTCTCTTCTTAGCCATAACAATGCACTAAGACGTCCTTAGAGTATGAATTTGTGATATGGTTTCATAATCATTAAGATGATCATGAAATACGATACTAAAGTACTCTTCCATCCTTTCAGATTTGAGAAACTTTTATCTTTCTGCCTAATTTGATTCTTCTCATTTGTTTTGTCATACATTGTAACCTTTCCAATGTTACAGAATTATACTTAACCTTATAAGTATAATCATATTTACTAATCTTCAGTAAATCATGACAAATCAATCTTTGTGGTGGACCTTGACCAGCGCACACCCAGTGTACCTAATTCCTTAGTCCTTCAATTGACTCACATATACATGTGATCAAAGAATTAGTCTTAATTTTCAAAGATGAAAATTCTCATTCATCATACAATACAACTTGTATGATTCCAAGTTTCTGTCCAATTGAAACTTGGGTGATGAAAAACTTTCTTCATTTGGTAAATTCAGACACTACCATAAATGAAAGAATCAAATCCACTTTCCAATATTGCTATTACTGGAAACATATAAGCAACAATTTTCCACAGATGCCATTGTAAGGATATTTTTTAAAATAAATAAAATTAAAACCCTTTTTTTTTTAAAAAACTTTGCGGAAAAACTTATCCTTACAATCCACATGAAAACCTTGTTGTTATCTATTCATAAGCAATATATTTAAGCAACATCTCAAAATTCTGATTACCGAACCATGCGATCGAAACCCACCTTCGCAATCAGAATCAACATATACTTACTTTAAGCTTCCTATCTTTTCTTTGATTCTTAAAAACATCAACATGTGACCCATTCACATTATGTAATAAGAATCTCCAAATAGGAACTTAATAGAGTTAGACAGTGGACTTTACCCGAAGTAGAGTCAAACCTCTTGACTTGATCAACCTTATGACCTTTCAGGTGAATAGAGCAGCTTCGCAACCAATGCCCCTTCCTTTGGCAACAAAACACATGGACCCTTTGGTAATGGCACATGAGACTATCTTAGAATTTGCCTTTCTCTTTACTATTTGGTCAACCGAGTTGACTATAGCCGATCCCTTTCCATTGGGAAGAGAAATCTTTTTCTAGATATCCAATGCTACCATTGTCAATGTCCATTTAAGACTTGGGAAGTTGTTCTTTTAATCAAATTTGCTTTACTGGTGTTCCAAATCATTGCTGATTCCACAACACCAAGCAAATAGATAACATCATTAAGGGTCATGTCATAGTCCGTCTCATAGTAGTCCCAAAGAGACTCACTATGTTACTAAGAAAGTGATTGAACATCCAACTTTCATGGGACTTTGACACCCAACTCTCCCGGCTTGTCAATATGTGACTTTATCTCCAAGATGTGAGCACACATAGACTATGCTTGCCAATAGGGATTGAGTGACTTTAAACTTTTCAAGAACTTGTGGGTGAGGGAGAATAATTGGAGGAGGTGGAGGAAGTGAAGCATGATGTTGAGGAACACCATCTTCAAGAGATTTGGGAAGATCATAGTTGTCTAAACCAGACATCTATAATGGGAGAAAATCAAGTTAGTTGATTCAAAGTCCTTAATATAGCACCTAATATGAAATATTAAGGCTAGGACCCAACACAATATTTTATAATTTGGAAGAGGGATGCCGTAATCCAAGCTATAAAATATTTGAAGGTAGGCGAATGACGATTCACCAATTTCCACCATGAAAAACGAAATAATTTATTAGGTTTTAATTGGATTTGAAATTCCTAGATCTTTTGAGATTCATTGAACTTTTCAATGGCATGTTTCAATCTCGAGTGTGCCCTCTCAAATTTTGTGACTGGGATGCCGAGGATCACAAAATAAGGTGTGAATAACCATACCAATTCACTTGGTACCCTTAATATTATCACCTAATCAATGTGCCAGTTAACCACACATGCTCCATTGATCTATGACAAACATTAAGTCACCCTTCGTGATCCTTACTAGTCCAAGTTAGTGTGCCGGTTAACCACACACGCTCCACCAACGACTTGGTAAGGTACAAAGTGTGAATTCCATGGGCTAGCACCAAATTCACATTTTTCCTAAAGTAACTAAGATTGGGAATTAAATAAAAAAAATATTTAGTTACTTTATAATAATCATTATACTTTTAATGAGAATTTAAAGTCATTGTCCTACCCGTTCGGCTAACGACCCTCCACCGATCAAGCAAACGGTGGGTGAGAGTGGACACCCATTAAGTCGCCATTTTATAGGCAACAAACTTATACCCACCTTATAGACCGGCTTCGTGAATGAGGCCTACTAACGGTAAAACGACTTGTTCTTATACATATATATATATATATATATATATATATATAATTAACCATTAATGTTATAAATAGTATAAGTGTTGAATTTTAACTTTTAAAATTCTAAGTGTTGGAATTAAAGTTTATTAAAGTGTGTGAAACTTTTCCAAATTCCAAAACTTGAGGGCAAGTTTTGAAACTATTCAAAACTAATTAATTCCATGATTTATGTGTTTAAAGTAGTTTTAATCCAAAAACTCTTCAAGTTCCATAACGTGAGGACAAGTTATGGAAGACTTTAAACTAATAAAAGAATTACTTTTCTTTATTTTATAGCTTATGGAATTAATTAAGGTTACACTTTATTTATATATTTATTAATGAAGTGACTCTTGAACCTCCATAACTTAAGGACAAGACTCTTCATCTTTTGTAACCATCCAAGACTTTTCATTTCATAACTTATGAATTAAAGGTTCATAAAATGAAGACTCTTCATTTTCATGTAACTTATGTGTTTTAAGTGTGTGTTAAAGAAAAGTGACCTTTGGATATCCATAACTTGAGGAAAAATTATGGACTCCATTAAAACACATAAATGATCAAGAATTAATTCTAAACAATTCAGCAAATAATTCCTATCATCTTCTAAATTCATAAGAACATGAACATGATCATCAAAATTTCAAGAATTATATGAACACATAAAAAACATGGAATTTTGATATATGCTATTGTAAATGGATTAGAACAACCATTACATCAACTAAAACAAGTTTTAAAACACCAAAACAGTTTAGGGTAATGTTTCTAGTCCATTTCCAGCAACAAAAGTCGAAATTCTGCATTCTGATCATTCTACTCGCCGAGTGCACAAACCTACTCGCCGAGTAGGATGAATTTTGCCTTGAACTCGGCGAGTCCCCCCATGGACTCAGCGAGTCCATCAGCTAGACAGCAACAATTTCAACCTTTTTCACTATTTTGCATCAAGTATTAAACAAGCAAGCCTAGGCTTTGATACCACTGTTGGATTTTGAGCAATCTAACACTTCCTAAGTGTGCATGCAACCCTAATAAACCTTGGATCTATGTTTGTCTAATACATGCAAAATAATAATTTTCCAAGGTTCATAACCTATCTAACATGGCATGGGGTACTTTTAAACATAAAAGAATTAGATGAGATTACATACCTTTTGATGATGAGTTCAATTCCTAAGGAGTTTGAGGGCCAAGCACCAATAGTGTGAATGCCTCAAATGGAATCACAAAACACCACAAACTCTTGGAAAACTTTGAGAGAGTATACACACTTGTATTTTCAGCCACACACAAGCACACACACACTAGTTCACTAGTTACCCTTTTTTTCTTTTTTGGGGCCATTTCATGCAACATAAGCATGCTTATATAGTGTACATGATTAGGGTGAAACCCTAATAACCCATGTCTTTTCCTTTCCAAGGATCCATGGGTTAAAAGCTCCATGGATCATCCATGGACTTCCATACAAGCCTAGCCCATTAACAAATGAGTGTTAGCCCACACCATATAAAACCAATAGCCCATAATCTAATTAGTTTTCCTTTTAATCTCTAAATTAATTCATAATTAATTTAAGACTAAGACTAATTAAATAACATGACTTCATATTAATATATTATAACTTATAATATATTAATAAACATATGTGTATAACTCTCATAAAATTATCCATAAATAGTTTGGATGAGACGCAACCCAAATGGACCATGCCGGGTCGGGTCAAGTATATACCAAATAAGTTATGGACTTAGACACCTTATCCAACACAATAGTCGCAGGGCAAAGGGCAGAAGAAGCTACTCGTGAGATGAGCGAGGTGGCTAGACACTGTGTATGTTATTTTGGCATGTGATAGATAGGTTAGCCTATTGACTAAATGATTACACTACTCACATTTTGCGTTAGGGCTTATTGTATTTTTCTTACGTCTAGCAGTAGTAAAACAATCTATGTATGCTCTCTCCAAGCTATTATAACTCAAATCGATTAAATGTTATGATTTAAAACCATGCCGTTTGCGCATTGTATGTGAAATACTTACTACCACTACTTACCATATTAAGTGCATTTATGATAATGATTGTCAAAACAATGGAAATAATACAATTAAAACATGTCATACTTATGGAATATGACTAGTAATGACTAGAGTTACTTAAGAAATTGTTTTAAACCTTAATCCATGGGACAAGATCATGCCAATCAGATGAAACTCAAGAGTCCGTATGGGACCAACCCAATACCAACCCCAATACCGACACCTTTGGACGCGGCCACAATCGAAGAAATGATTGAACAAAGAGTAGCGACCGCGGTCACCAACTACCATACTGATAGGCATGAGGGATCAGGACATTTTAACAATAGTTCCTATAACAACAACAAGGGAAATTCCTAAGTTTGCTCCTACAAAGCCTTTTCCAACTTCAAACCCAAAACTTCTATGGCAATGGAGGAGTAATCGAACTAAAACGATGGATTGAAAAGACTGAATCAGTATTCGAGATAAGCTGTTGCGCAAACGAGTCCAAAGTAAAGTTTGTTGCATGCACTTTCATGGATTTCGCCATGTCATGGTGGAAAGGCCATATAAAGACTATGGGCCTCATTAATACAAATTATATGAGCTGGGAAGAGTTACAGGTCATGATGGCAGAAGAATATTGCCCAAGGAGTGAAATGCAGTGTCTGGAACAAGAACTTTGGAATCTCACCATGAAAGATTTCGAGATAGCAGCGTACACCAACCGATTCAATGATCTAGCTGTCTTGTGACCAAGGATGGATACTCCTAAGTACAAGAAGATAGAGAGATATATTTGGGGCCTAGCCCCACATATTCAAGGGATGGTCATTTCCTCCCAACCAACCACCTTCGACAACGCAAAGTGCATTGCTCATCAGCTAGCTAACTAGGGCATCCGTCAGGAGAACATGGTTCAGAAAGCCGACCCTTATAAGGAGAGGAAAAAAGATGAAATTATGGAATAAGAAGAAAGAAAGTACCCAACAAGCCCCCCAACCAGAAGAAACAAGGAACTGTGGCAGTCCTCACCGCTACCACCCCTGCAGCCACCGTCCAACCAAAGCAATATGTCGAAAATATTCTGAGGTGCGACAAGTTCACTTATCATCATGTTGGTTCATGTC
Source organism: Lactuca sativa (assembly GCF_002870075.4). Lineage (NCBI taxonomy): Eukaryota > Viridiplantae > Streptophyta > Magnoliopsida > Asterales > Asteraceae > Lactuca > Lactuca sativa. The sequence goes on along the minus strand of NC_056631.2, from coordinate 76,076,037 downwards.
GGGAGATGTATTGCTTCATCTGCAAACAAAAAGGGAACACTGCCAAAGCCTATAGGACCCCAACACAAGGGACCAATCAATCATCCAACTCAGGGGTGACCCGTGCTTGTTACAGATATGGGTTAACTGCACACTACAAGAGGTATTATCCGAAGGCTAACAGTTCAAGTGGAAGTGGTCAAGGTAGACTATTGGAAATGGGAGTGAAAGAAACAATGTAAGAACCTACCGTTGTGACCGGTATGTTCCTTGTCAATAACTCTTATGTTTGCATACTTTTGATAGTGATGCTGAAAGAAGCTTTGTTAGTCATAAGTTCAAAAAATTACTAAAACATAACCCCCAACCACTTAAAGAAATCAATACAGTACAAATGGATAATGGAAGAACCGAAAACACCAAAGAAATTTACCTAAACTACAACCTAACACTAAATGACCACGTATTCTAAATCAACCTCATGCCTATGAATATTGGGAGCTTCGATGTAATAGTCGGTATGAACTGGTTAGACCCTCATTACGCCGACATCATTTGTCACAAGAAAGCCGTTCAACTCAATCTACCAAACAACAAAACTCTTATTGTGTACGGTGACAAACAAGGCAAGGGCCTCCGAATCATCTAGTGTATGAAAGCACAAAAGTACTTGCACAAGAAGTATTATGCATCTCTAGCCCACGTAGTAGACAATAAGATAGAGATGAAGGAAATCATGGACATACCAGAAGTCCGTGACATTCCTGACATATTTCCAGAAGACCTCCTGGGTTACCACCTGCTCGACAAGTCGATTTCAGGATCCACTCAATCCCAGAAGTAGCCCCCGTAGCAAAGTCTCCATATAGTACAGCCCTGACAGAGATGCACGAGTTGTCTAGGCAATTACACGAATTATTAGATAAAGGGTTTATCAGGCCGAGGTTCTCACCTTTGGGAGCACCGGTCTTGTTTGTAAAGAAGAAAGATGGATCCTTTAGAATGTGTATTGACTACTGAGAACTGATGTAACATCCATAAATTTAACGCCAAATTTAAACTTTTTCAATCATAAATAAAAACCAAATAGTATTTTTTACAAAATGTTTTCAAATCATTTTCCATCAGAGTGTCCCAAAAACCATAACATAAGGATGAGGATTGGTACGGTCACGCCTTCGCCTTTCCATGATCTCCTGAAGTACCTGAAACAATAAAATGGAAACTGTAAGCCCGAGGCTTAGTGAGCTACCCCCAAAATACCAATACCACACTGACAATACCATATCAGTAACAATCAATCAATCATCATGCATACTGGGCCATCGGCCTGACTGGACCACCCTACCGGGCCTACAGTCCGTCTGAATCTATCCCGAGCCTTCGGCATGACTGGTCCGCCACATGGGCCTACAGTCTCCCCAGACCACTCATAGGGTATACTGGCCTTCATCACAAACCAGGACCGCCTCAACCCAACCACCAGCAAATAACCATGTGCACATACTATCACATACATGCATATACAAACATCAAACATATATGTCACACTGATCATCAATCATAGAATTCTCCTGTAACTAGAGTACCGACCTAGCGGGTTACTAACATACAAATCCCTACAGATCATAAGAGCATAACATACTGTCTACCCCGATTCCGATGTGACAGATCATAACCACATGTAGCATACCGTAACAATAACAACTAAAGGACCGATCTTGGTGCCATGGACCCTATCGATATAGTGAAGATAACTCATCTCATAGATGTTGACTCGAAAGGCAAACTCCAAGTCTCGGATCACTTGACACATGCTCCACCACCTATCGTCATAGTACAACATACTCATAAGTTCCTTAACCTTATAAGGTACTCCATAACCCACTAGTAAATCCATGGTCAAAGTCAAAGTCCTCAGTCAAGGTCAACAGTCCATGTTGACCTTAACTCGTCGAGTACCCTTGGCTACTCGCCGAGTTCCCTGAAGTACATTCCAGCTCGCCGAGTCATCGGAGTGACTCGTCGAGCTCCTTTGATTCTCGATCAAACTTAAAGGCCACCCGTCGAGTTCCCTCCTTGCAACTCGATGGATGCACACTCGTACATATCCAATAGAAAACTCATCCGACTCGCCGAGTTGTTCTTCAACTCGTTGAGTTTATGGCAATCTTCATCGGACTCGCCGAGTTTTTCATCCAACTCGTCGAGTTCACGGCCATCTTCATGTGACTCGCCGAGTCACTTTGCGACTCGCCGAGTCCATTCAGTCCTTCTTTTTCCATACAGACATATTTTGAGCCATGTAACGGCTCTAACTCATAGATCCAAGCTTCTGGGGCATGCTTATCACGTAAAGTTGCAAACTTTACGTGCATGCATGGCTATAAATGCTCTAAATGTCTATTTTATGTTCTTAATGGAACTTCATGCTCAATAGGGACCTTAATCACAACCAAGACTGTGACTTTATGCTTCTAGAATCCAAGGAGGGTCCAGATCTGAAGTTACAACTTCAGATCTAGCCCATAGCTCATCATAGCAACTTGAAAATCCATAAAAAGCCCTAGAAACCCAACAAAAGGGAAAAAGGGGAGTAAGGATGGCACTTTAATACCTCCAAAGGATGCTAGCTGAGGTAATTCCTGTTTCCCACTCTTTCTTTGCTTCAATTTCCTTTGCACTCTTAGCTTTCTTCCTCCAAGATTCTCTTCTCCGAGCTTCAAACACCAAACCAAGGCACACACACGAATTAGGGTTTTAAGGGATCTCAAATACTGTAAAGAGGCCAAAGGAGGATAAGGCTCCTTTAAATAGAGGTGCAAACCCCGAGATTTAGGGTTTCCACTGCCAGCTCCTACTCGCCGAGTCCCAACATGGACTCGTCGAGTAGGTCACTTAAAACGCGATCACATCCAGCTGCTACTCGACGAGTAGGTCAACCAACTTGTCGAGTAGAGCTTAAACCAATAATTCTTATTTAAGCAATGCCTGAGAATCGGGGCGTTACAACTGAACAAGCTAACGATCAAGAACTTGTACCCACTCCCCAGGATTGATGACATGTTTGACCAATTACAGGAATCTAGGTACTTTTAAAAGATTGATTTAAGATCAGGGTAGCACCAGCTTAGAGTTCAGGAATAAGATATTCCGAAGATGGTGTTCAGAACTCAATATGACCACTATGAGTTTGTCGTAATGCCATTCGGACTGACGAATGCTCCAGCGGTATTCATGGACCTCATGAACCACATATGTATACCGTACCTAGAAAAATTCATGATCGCATTCATTGATGATATATTGATATACTCACAAAGTGAAGAGGAGCATAGTCAACATGTGATAACCCAAAATTTCCATTCTGAACAAACCATATCAAATCAATAGAGGTTAGATCAGTTACAGTAAAATTCCAAACTTTGGGTATAAGTTTGAGTATTTCAGGATTAACACTTAAGGAGATATTAGGAGAATGGATGCACTAGGGTTTTGTGCAACACTGTTATTCCAATACTCTATGATATTAGAGTTCATTCCGGGAATAAAATATTTTCTGCCAAAAATCTCAGGACTATATATAGAAATCTGAACCATATTTATTCATTAGTTACATTTCCAACTAGAGAAAAGCTGAATTCTCTCTCTCGGATCTTCGGGTTTTTATCCCAAATCGTGAGTACTTCTATCTAGTTGTATTATATAGCTTAGATTGTGTTTAGAAACATCAAAATCATGTCAAAACACTAAGATCTGTGAGTTTTCCGCCCAAGAACACCTTGGGGAGTAAACTCCTTTTTAAGGGCCAAAAGAGTGCCCAATGTCCCTCAAAGCCTTGGAACTCAAACTAGAAGCCAGCAATACATGTTTAGACCACCAAATCAATTAGAAACAAAGGGTGAAAGTGAGTTCACGGAGAAGGAAGTTCTTGGGCCGTGAACTCCATGTTTAGGTGCCAAAATGCCTTAAAAACCTTCCTTAAGCCAAGAGACTAATTTAGACATGTACCCTAAAGTGTTTATAGCTTAGAAAACATAAGGAATCACAAGGAAAAAGGAGTTTACGGCCAAGACAAGTTCTTGGGCCGTAAACCCCTATAAATGGGACAAATGACACCCGAACTCCTTCCTTATGCCTAGAACCCAACTTAGATCATATATTTGAAGTGTTAGGAACCTCAAAACATCAAATGGTACTGCTTACCATGAGTTTACGGCCGTAAACTCATGGGGGAGTGGTCCCAAGGCCGTGAACTCCTAAATGGAGTTAAAAAGAAGCCCAAACACTTGTTTAAGCCTAGAAGCACTTCACCACTTAAGTTGTAATAATTCTAAGCTTCATTTAGGGACCTTATTGAGAGTTTACGGCCAGGAGTTTACTCCACTGGGCCGTAAACTCCAACACATATGGTCTTTTGACCATAAACTCCCATAAGAGGTCTTGCACTCCTTTGTCGCAACCCATTAGCCTCCTAGCACTTGACCAAAAGTGTTTTCCTCGCATTAGGATGTTTATACATGTTTAATTAGTGTTATAATCACTAATTGTTTATATACATATGTCTTCATATGTAATTAGGACCATTGTGTGTGTCTAAAGTCTTCACTTGACACCTAGCAGTCCTACCTCTTCGGTTCATCCGTGTCACCTACAACAGGTGAGTTCATACCCCTTAATTAATGTTTTAACTGTTTTTAAATGTTTTATGGGGGGGGGGGATACAAGTAGAATCATGCTAGTTATTATATCAATCAATTGTGATTAATAAACATCATTCAAATGATTGGCTACTCATTAGCCATTTTACCAAACAATTTCCTTCAAATGTTTATCGTAAACACTTATTATGTTTAAAACTCCTTATTAAACTGTACATTTTACTCTGTATGTTTTCATTCAAACTTATTTACAATTGTGTTTCAAACAAATGCTTCCTTATACTTAAACTGTTTTATCAAACCCATGCCTTCAAACCGTTTTATAGATTGACATCCAGTCGATCTTTTCTTAGATAATAATTATGTTCAAAGGTTTTACAAAACTTATTTTATGCTTTTATATTATAAATTGCATGCCTCTATATGTATGGTTATAAGAAATGTTTAAAAGACTTAGGAAGGCTATCCACCCTATTTCCTTTTCGCGCTTGAGATGTGGTCTGGTGGGATATCGGGTACCCGTCTGAAGGTCGTTTAAATATTAGTTATATATATATATCATGTGTACATATATAGTCATAAAGGTCCTTCCAGTACATCCAATGCCATTGGGTAGCAAGGGTATACATCCATGTCCATACGTACCAGTTAGATTACTAGTAAACTATCATAGGGGTAGTTTAGGAAGATACTAGAACTATTACTAGAACGCGATATAATAAAATGAGTCAGTTCATTCATGAGTCAATACTTGCTAGATAGAGAGCACATACATTACAGCTAGAACATTACAGTACATTACTATACTTGCTAGAAAGAGAGCACATACATTACAACTAGAACAGTTCAGTACATTACATATACATGAATACGTTGACAAATTGTGATCCACTGTGTCGGAGCATGACTTCAATGTCATGGCTCGAATTGTAGCCAGAGTCTCTTGAAGGGAGAGCGTGAGTTTGCGTATAGATCTATACTGGATTGACTATCCTACACCTTGCTGCTAGCTACAGCCGGACCTGCAGGTCTGCGGGTGCCAAACGTCATTTCTTTTTACGACCATACCTTTGTCGTTGTTACCAGTCGATAGTATGGTACAATTAATCACAAGATGCCTTAATATAAATTCGGTTTAAGGTAGTTAGTACAGTAGTAGTTCTTATAGCACTACACTACAGTACTACATTAATTTTCCCTTTGCATATATTTAGTGATCTTTTGACTTAAGCATTAAATGTAAAAACTTTATTTTGTTAATGATAGTTACACTTGGGAAAATTACACACTTTTACAAGAAACGTACATTCAGAACAGTTAGGTCTTGGTAGAAAACTACATTCAGAGCAGTTAAGTCTTGGTAGAAGATTCTCTTTTATAATAGTAGGAATCATAGGGATTTCTAGGGTTTTTCAAACGTTTACAGTTGTTTTACAAACATTTTTATACTTACAGTTCTTATACATTTTCAATACTACAATTCATATACATACAAATTCTTACATACAAATTAAGACACTAAAATACTTATGATCTCTCCAGCTTTAAAGCTGATACTCTCTTTCAAAATAACTTGTATCCTCAGGTCAACCATAGACAGGTACCGATGCAAGGTTTAGAGAAGATGGAGCTCGTTCAAGACTCATCTTTCATTTTGATTTATGCTTTAGTGTCTATTATAATTTGACAGAACACACTTGTATTAAAATTATATTATTAATGCAATGGATGATGTTGTTGCTTGTTTACTATTTTTCATTGTTGTGATACTATACATGACGTCCTCCGCCCCAGAACGTTTCTGCCGTTCAATGGTTTTGGGGTATGACACAACACTTGTGATCAATACTTGAGTTGTTATGAAAGGAGACAGTATACACAAAATTTTCTAAGTGTGAGTTCTAGTTACAAAAGGTAGACTTCCTGGGGCATGTGGTCAGCAAGACCCATCCAAAATGAAGGCAATAGAGAGGTGGGAAGCACCAAGGACGCCAACGGAGGTACACTAGTTCTTGGGTTTTGTTGGATATTATTGGAGATTCATCAAGAACTTCTCCAAAATAGCTAAACCCCTAACAACATTAATCTAGAAAGGGGTTATTTTTTATTGGAAAGAAAAACAAGAGGATGCCTTTCATACATTGAAGCAAGCATTGTGTGGTGCACCGATCCTATCCATCCCGAAAGGCATGGAGGACTTCGTTGTATATTGCGACTCTTCGAAACAAGGGTTAGGATGCATGCTCATGCAAAGAGTAAAGTTCATTGCCTATGCTTCTAGGCAGCTCAAAATCCACACGGTCAACTACACCACCCACGATCTTGAACTTGGAGCCGTAGTATTTGCATTGAGGATTTGGAGACATTATCTGTACAGTACTAGGTTAACGGTATTTACTGATCACAAGAGCCTTCAACATATCATCAACCAGAAAGAGCTTAACAAGTGGAAACGAAGATGGTTTGAATTATTAAATGATTATGAATGTGATATTCGTTACCATCCGGGAAGGCGAACATTGTGGCAGATGCTTTGAGTCGGAAGGAACACTCATGGCGTCAAGTAAGATCGTTAACGATAACTGTATACACACATCTTTCCGTGCAAACTAGGAATGCTCAACTCGAGGCCCAAAAAATAGAAAACGCCTCAAGTGAAGCACTTTGAGGAATGGATAAGAACTTTGAACTCAGAGATGACCGAATTCAGTACTTCATGAATCCAATCTAGATGCCAAAGTTCGGCGGCCTTAGAGAATTGATTATGGACAAAGCACACAAGACTAAATATTTTGTTCATCCTGGTTCAAACAAAATGTACCTGTACCTGAAAAAGTTGTATTGGTTGCCGAACATGAAAGCTGAGATTTCCAGTTATGTGGGCAAGTGTTTGACATGTGCAAAGGTTAAGGTAAAATACCAAAAGCCCTCAGGATTGTTGCAACATTCAGAAATACCCAAGTGGAAGTATGAGTGGACTACCATGGATTTCATAACAAAATTACCCAAGACTTCTGGTGGACTCGACATCATTTTGGTTATTATTGACTGATTAACCAAGTCCGCCCACTTCCTACCAATCAAGGAGACTGACAAAATGGAAAAGATGACAAGGATGGATCTCAAGGAGATCGTGAGAATACATGGTATGCCATTATCCATCATCTCGAATAGGTATATCTGATTCACTTCGCACTTTTGGAAATCATTGTAGAGGTCCTTGGGGACACAACTCGACATGAGTACAAATTACCATCCCCAAACATAAGGTCAGAGTGAGAAAACCATTCAAAAACTAGAAGACATGCTTCATGCCTATGTGATAGACTTTGGCAAGTCATGGGATGCTCACCTGCCCTTAATTGAATTCTCCTACAATAATAGCTACCACTCCAACATCAAAGTCTCTCCGTTTGAGGCTCTTTATCGACACAAGTGCAGGTCACCATTATGATGGGTTGAGGTTGGAGATACCTAACTAGCTAGGGATCAAGTGAAAAATTGCAAACTCACCAGTCCATGAAATATACATGAAACAATGGATAAGATCATTCAGATATGGGAACGACTGAAAGCGTCTAGAGATCGGAAAAAGAGCTATGCTGACTGGAGAAGCAAACCCTTGGAGTTTTAGGTTGGAGACCGCGTACTGTTAAAAGTCTACCCATGGAAAGGGATGATACAATTTGGCAAATGAGGTAAACTTAATCCACGGTATATAGGACCTTTTGAGATCCTTGTAAGGATAGGTCCTATAGCCTACAAGCTTTGATTGCCAATAGAAGTTAGCAATATACATCCCACCTTTCACGTATCAAACCTCAAGAAATGCCTATCTGACAAAACCCTTATCATTCCGTTAGAGGAGATCGAGGTCAACAAAGGTTTGAATTTCACCAAAGAACCAGTCGAAATCATGGATAAGGAAGTCAAGAAAAGGAAACAAAGTTGCATTCCAATAGTTAAGGTCCATTGGAACGCTAAGCGGGGACCTGAGTTTACTTGGGAACACGAGGATCAAATGAAACAGAAATACCCTCAACTATTTCGATGTCTCTAGGAGCCCGGTACCTAAAACTAATTTCGGGACAATATTCTATTCAACAGGGGGATGATGTTACACCCGTCAATTTTGGTCAAGAGAAGTTAACCATGATTACGGTAAACATAATATATCCATCACAACTATTATGATATATTAGAAAATCTTTCAACGAAAGTACATTTCCTTTTCAGATTTCAAACCTTATGTAGGTCTGTACATTTAACACTACAATACATACATGACAAAATGGATAATCGGTGAATGATTATCAGGTTATAACAATACAAGGTTACACAAGGTATATGGAGATACAACATACAAATGACCTTTAGTGATTAAGGTCGTCATAAGTATAAATGAACTATACTAACTTCCATATCACCAACCAGTAATTATTATATGAATAACTATTATAGCAACACACTTTTATAACACTTTCTCAAAGAATAAGAATTGGTGTATTTTGTAAAAGTTATTGTATTTATAAATACACATACACATACACATACACATACACACACACACACACACACACACACACACACACACACACACACATATATATATATATATATATATATATATATATATATATATATATATATATATATATATATATATATATATATATATATATATAACGAACCATCCTTATTTTATTATAAAGAAGTCAAACCCATTAAAATAATGCAAAAACATTACCAAACCAAATGATCATGTTATCTTACATGTTTATAATAAAAAAAATCAAACATACCCCCAAAACCGTACACCCATTCCCATGCAACCTAGAACACTTTTGGTACACATAATCTAACTATAAATGCTTTCACTTTCTTCATAACTTAGAAGGAACCAAAGTAAAAAACTCTCATCTTCATCTTTTCTTCATTTGGCCGAGGGTTTCGCCACCACCACCATCACTCACAAATTCTTCATGCCAAGCTTAATCTCTTGTCCACACAACCCTCATAACTCAATATCTTGGAAGAAAAGCTCAAGAACACCAAGATCCAAGCCACATACCACCGTCTTCAAGTTTCGTTTAACCTTTGGACAATAACATAACAAGTGAGTTCATACCCCCTTTCTCCATTAGTTTTACTAATTTCACTCTTTTGGGGGATGTTACATGCCATGCTAATAAATTATACATTGGTCAACGACTTTACACAAAAGTTCTAGATCTAATATATTTTGGATAAAACCTTTAACCATTGGGTAATACTACTTCACACATGATTATGCCTTAGTTTATATATATATATATATATATATATATATATATATATATATATATATATATATATATATGGATTCCAAATGAAGTAGACAATTGTTATTTTTTATGCATGCTAGATAAGGTTCTAAGTTAATATCTATTGTATGATAGATAATATTATTACACAGTGGATAACCACAAATTGACATTTTTACCAAAAATCCAGATTTGAAAGATTATAATTGTTTGATTACACATTAGATAAAACTATTATCCGTTGCGTAATACCATCATCCATTGGATAATCGTTAAATCTTAAATGAGCGGGTTATGTGAGACATTTATTCAACCAATACATTATGTCCCGAAGTTATAATCATTAAATCTTAATTGAGCGAGATAGTTGTGTATAGATCTATATAGGATTGACAACCCCCACCTATGGTTGCTAGCTACAACAACAAACGACGAGTCATGGGTGACAATTGTCTTAACATTTTCACGAAGTCCGAAGAAGCATAGTGGTGGACAACATTACAATTGATAACTCGATTATAAGGGCTCATTATAACATTGAATTGTGAAATTCTAGTATAGAACACATTTATAAGTATAATTATTTACTTATACACTTGATTTTGGATAATAAAATCACATGACAAGCCACACTTTTTATATGTTTAGAGGTTATAAGAACTTCTATTTTATAAATATTTTTGGATGCATACTACACACATACGTTCTTCTTATATGCTAAAGGTGTAAAAATACAAAGCGTTTTACAAGGTAGAGATATGTTGTACACGTAAGGATAAACATCAGATTTTTCTACAATTAAACTGTTATGAACTCACTAACTTTATATTGACTTTTAAAACAACATATAATCTCAAGAAACAAACTATGCTCGGATCAGTGGAACCACTTTTGAAGGCAAGACACCAAATATGATTGGTTGAGCTTTGTGATATTCGTACAAGAAGTATTCTATTTAATTACATACAAAACTTGTAATGTATTTTGATATCAATTAAGGTTTTGATCATGTAACTTATCTAATCATATTGTATGATGGTTGTTTATGTACTTTTGTTTCAATATATATTCAATTATTATGATACTGTGTTCTCTTTCCACCCTTTGATGATTCCGCCATCTGGTTTGTGGATGTGACATGATCAATCGATGCAACCAGACGAAGATTTGTGGTTTGAATCATCATCATTTGAAATTTTATCTGAAAGCATAAAGTTTGATAATGAAAGTATCAAATTTATTTTATAATAGACGGTATTTTTGAATTTGACCTGGTATCCAGTAACACACCGCTGCGTATTGTGTTGGTTACTTAACCGACACCATAAAAAGCTCCACGTCATAAAAGTGATCATCACGTTTTCCTTGATTCCCGTGAAATCATAAACCATCATGTCCATCGGATCTTTCGTTGTTCCTAACTGGATAAGAATCGTCACAAGTTTCAAACTTCAACCAAGTACTTCGTGTAATTTTGACACCATGATACGATCATTCCTTCGGCGTGGAGGCAAGGCTCATTTGCTTTCGGGATTTGGAAGCGAAATTATATGCCAGTCTTCGAAAAATCTAAGTTTCGAGTTGGTAGTACTCCAAACCTTAAGGATTTCAGTGCATTTGTGTGCGAAAGAATAAGTGAGAAGCAATATAAAAAATATGGATATAGTGATATCAAATGTCATTTGATACGTAAGCAGAATGATCCCAGGAAAAGATGTCTTTATTCGACATCAAGAGAGATAAAGAACTGTTTGTGTGGCATCCTGTGAATTACAATCGTAGACTCATTGATGAACATCGAAAGGCTTATTTTACATTGGTTTCGAAGGTAGCTTCAATTTTTCACAACATCACAACTTAACATAAGTGTGCTCCATTTGAGAAAAATTACTTGGATGAATAGTGTAGTCAAGAACAAGTATGGTTGGATATGATTTTAAGTGACAAAAGTTCAAAAAGATATTCGGACGAAAATCTAATTCCAAAAAAAATTTAGGTACTTGATCTATTTGGCCTAAAACGTCTTGGTGTTAGAACATTTTATCAAGATCATGCAATTTGAATGAAATGAGATTTTGAATATCGAAAAGGTATAGAAACAAGTGTTTCGTTAAAATCTTGAACCAAAGAGTTCACCATTAATTCATTGATGGTTAGGTTCATTGGGTTTCACCATCATCACATAAGAATGACCCCTGATCATAAGCAAAATTTTTTGTTATGTCTACATTCTGGTAAGTTTCGAGAAGATGTTGAGGATATGTAGTGTATTGACCATGAAAGAAATTTTGGGTGAAAAAGATTGGTTACAAAAACTCATTGAACCTCTGCAAAACATATGGACCATGCATAAATATCTTTACTCAATCATAAGATAAAGGTAGCTCTTCAACTAATGTGAATGCAACCTGATTGGGAAGAAACAATCATAGTGAGAGTTTCATAAAGGCTTCAAACACATAGAGTCTTTGAGGCTTGAAGACAACATGCAACAATACGCTTCTAAGGACAATTAAGTAGTTCATAAGTTCGAATGAATACTTGTTCCCTTGATAAATATGCTCATTTGGCATGCTATACATCATCATGTTGTTACAATGAGATTGACACGTTAAACTATAATATCAAAGAAAAACAAAAACAAGGTTAAGAAAATCTTTTTGTATTTTGTTTTTATAAATCAAGTACAAAAATAATAAAATCTTTTTGGATTTTTGTTTTTAGAAATAAAACACAAAAATAAGAAAATCTTTTTGGATTTTGATTTTTGAAAAATAACGAAAAAAAATAAACGAACTGTAAAATGTTACCCATATACGTTCGACTTGTAGGCAAGCAATCATCAGTCATAGTTTACTCATCAAATAGCTTCCATCAAAAGCGAATTGTGTCCAAAATGGTTTAGAGAGAAGTCGAATGTGGACGTAAAAGAATGCTGAACATGAGCAGTAACCTATGAATAGAACACAAATAGTCGAATTTGAATTATAATACACAAAGGAAATGCCTACTGATCGAAAGCTATAAAACAATCAAAAGTACGGTAAAATCAAGAATATATGTCAAATTCTTGAAGAAAATGGAACAGATCTTGCTTCCATTATTCCCAGTCCATTCAAAATCCTTAAGAATGATTTTTCAACTAAAGGTTTAGTGAAAATGTCTGCAAGTTGATCTGTTGTTTTGACAAAGTGGACTTTAGTGTTTCCATCTTTGACGTGGTCTTTTATGAAATGATATCGAAGAGAAACATGTTTGGTTTTCGAGTTTCAGACCAGATTGTGACAAATACGAATGACACTTTGTGAATCACAGTAAAAAGGAACTTTCTTCATATTGATTGCATAGTCATGCAATTGGATTTGGATCCAAACTACTTGTGATGTACCCACGACAATAGCCACATACTCTGCTTCAGCAGTTGAAATTGAAACACAAGTTTGCTTTTTCGATTGTCAGCTCACAAGCTTCCCGTCCAATAATTAACACCCTCCAATTGTTCTCGTTCAAACCAATTAACATCTACCTAGGCTCGCATTAGAGAATGCGTAGATAAAAAAAATCCTGTCTTTGAAGGATACCATAATCCCAACGAAAGTGTTCCTTTTGGGTATCAAAAGATATTCTTAACTGCATTGAGTTGGGGTGTCTTGGGTTCAATTGGTACTTGGCACAATTACATACAACAAACATAATATCATATCGACTTGCAATTAAATACAAAAGCGAAACGATCATGCTTCTATACGTTGCAAGATCTGCAACAGGATTTTCCAATGAAGGATTCAAGCATGTTCCAACTGCCATAGGTACTTCAACTTTTGTGTTATTCGTCATGCTAAACCTTTCAAGTAAATTTCAAGTATATTTCTCCTAATTAATAAAAATTTCTTCCGTGCTTTGACGAATATTTAAACCCAAAATGTTATTGATTTTCCCCGTCATACTCATTTTGAATTGACTTTTTATGAGTTCCTCAAATTCCTTAGATAATGAAGGACCAGTCGAACCAAAAATAATGTCATCGACATAAATTTGAACGAGCATCAGATGATCCCCAAATTTCTTTCGAAATAAAGTAGGATCAACCGATCCCTGTTTAAATTTAGCGATTTTCAAAAAAATTTGTCAGGGTTGCATTCCAGGTATGAGGTGCTTGTTTCAAGCCATGGACTGCCTTACGTAAATTATAACAGTGATCAAGATACTTATTGTTAGCGAAACCTGGTGGCTATTCGACATATAACGTTTCTTCTAGAACACCATTAAGGAATGCACATTTGACATCTATCTGGTAGACTTCGAAATCCTTATGATCTGCATAAGTTAGAAAAATTCATACCGCCTCGAGTCTTGTGACAGGGGAAAAGGTTTCCTCATAATTGATACCTTCTTGTTGAGAATAACTTTTTACGACTAGTCTCGCTTTATTTCGAATAATATTGCCTTATTTATTGATTTTATTGTTAAAAATCCACTTCAGACCAATTAAGGAAACATGCTTAGGTTAAGGAATCAACCTCCAAAACTTGTTTCATTCGAATTCAGCCCGTTCAGATTGCATTGCAACAACCCAGTCAGAGTGTTCTAATGTTGTGACAACCCAAAAATTTATTGCCTTCTAGCCTTGTTAAGGGTCCTTCTATTGGGTTTTAAGCCTAATACACTTAAGGAATGAGTGTTAGAATGTACCTGCTAGAGACACTGTGCAACATTTCAAGCCTTAGTACCACCAACAAGAGTTCATGACCACAACACTTGAGTTTACGGTCGTAAACTCAAGGTGGGCCGTAAACTCCCTCCTTAAGACTCACTTCCTTCAACTTTTCTTTCATTATTTCACATCCGCCTCAAGAACACCTCCATTACCATCTAGTTGTACATGTTAAACACTAGATCATAGTCTTGAAACATCATCAAACTCAACACCAAAGAGAGTTTACGACCAGGAGTATCTCCCTTGGCCGTAAACCCTTGCATTTTCCATGTTTTGAGCCTTAAACACTTATGGACCCTTGCTAACCCTTGGAACACTTGAACCTTTGAAGCTCCTTTCCTTTATGACCCAAAATGAGACCATTTGGAGAGTTTACGGCCATACACTTTAAGGTGTGGCCGTAAACACCTCAACACCTTCCATTAAGTTGCTTTTTCTCATCCTTGTGTAGAGAAATGGTCCCTCAAGTTTCCCTAGCACTCAAACACCCTCTTATGCACATTTTACCATGAGTTTACACCATGGCTGTAAACACTATTTCTTGGCCTTAAACATCCCTTAGATGAATCACATGTGATTCTAACACTTGGTCCAAGTGTTTCCTAGTCCCTAAGGGTGTTTCCTTGCATGTATTTGCTTTTAAACACTATATTCATGCAAATACATGCCATATATGTCATTTAGGACTCGTTTGTGTCTCGGGACTTCATGTGTGGAACTTCTCATCCTTACACGCTTATTCGTTGAATCACCCACATAAGGTGAGTTCATACCCCTATAATGAATCTTTTAACTGTTTTAAATGCTTTTAAGGGTGGGGGGATACAAGTTGAACACAATGATAATTGTGTAAATGTTTGTTATAAACATATTTCAAAAGATTTCTTATGTCTTTTATGAGTGTTCAAAACATTTCAAAAACTCTTTTAAAGTTATGTTACTTTATAGTTTAACAAAACTCCGTTTTTAAAGTATAGGCATAACTTAGTAGTAAAATGAGTCTTTTCAATAAACACTTCAAGTAAAACACTAGTAAACTATAAGGGGTATAGTTTAGAGGTGAAGTTCATACTAGATACTAGAGCATACTATAAAGAGAAACAGGGAGGTAGATACAATACATCAAAGAGACATACTATACACTATACATGATAACAGAACAAACATACTAACATGTTATAGCCTGAGAACACTACATGATCTAATTATACCAATGAATCATTAACTCATTGTTCTAAACAAAAGGTGATAGGTAAATTGGGTATACATGATCATATAACATTAATGTGAATTTACACGACCTAGCAATTTGTTTGCGGAAGTTGTGTTTGGTCCCCATAATCTCTTGCAGGGAGAGCGTATAGTATGGGTACTATCCATCACATTATGACCTTAAGAAAACAAATATGTTTTAAGGTAATTAGTATGTCAGGATGTCAATTTAAAAGACAACTGTGTACTTACATTTTCCCATTACTTTCATATTGTGACAGTTCCACTTGAAGGTTAATGCAAACTATTTTCGAGTTAAGATAGTTATAAACTAGGGAAAACTTCATTTTACAAACGACAAACAGAACAGTCGAGTCTAGTACATTCAGTAGAAAGGGGGCCTATAATGCTAACTTTATGATTCCTTGGTGTATACATCAGGGAGATATATTAATTGGATCCGACAGGTTGTAGGATGTGTTCTTTCCGCTTCATTTCCTGTTCCTTCTTTGGTTGTGGGCTTAGAGCATATTCACCCAACCTACTATCTCTCCGATCTTAGCTACACATATGTTCCGTATACACCAAGTAATCATAAGGGCTACCAGGTATGGGCCAGGTCATGTATACAAATTTAATACACCGTTTTCTAGTACAAAACATACTTTTCAAATAGAACATTTGGTAGACAAAACTAGAAACTTACCAATAAAAGGTTTAATCCATTTTATTAAACCATTATAAACATAAAGGACCTTAGGTGGTTAACTCTATAATACCTTAGTTTTTATATCAGGGTTATATATAATTATTACCCGATAGGTAGTTGGATGTGTGCCTTCCGCCTCATTTCCTGTTCCTTGTTTGGTTGTGGGCTTAGGGCAAATTCACACAATTAACTATCTATTCGGTATTAGATTATATATAGCTAGTATAAACTGAGTGATTATAGAAGGAACCACTGTGGTTACCATTTTTAATAATAGAAATAACGGGTTTCTTAAAGAAACTTTTCATCGAATACAAAGGAACTATTACAGTTAACTCCATGAGTACCAAGCGAATACGCCAGGGTTATATACAACAATGATCTAACAAACAATGGGATGTGTGTTTTCTGCCTTACTTTCTATTCCTTGTTTGGTTGTGGGCTTAGGGCAGATACGCACAATCGATTGTTTGTTTACTTTGGATTTTATATAACTTGTATCCATTTAGTACTCATAGGAAGGATTGTAGAGTCATTTTTACTTATCTTTCATCAAAGCAGGAAATATAGGATTTTCTGGAGGAACATGCGAACTTTTCTAAACAGAACTTACAACTTACTACAACACTCTTACAACTTCTTTCATCACTAAAATCTTATGAACTCACCAGCTTAAATGCTGATCTACTCTTTCGAAATAACTTGTATTCTCAGGAGACTAGTAGACAGGTACACGCACTGGGATTCAGAAGATGGAGCAGTATAGCTTCAAGTCTTGTTTTGTTATTTACTTTGTAGTCTATATTATGTGACCACATACTTTGTAAACACTTTCCTTCTAGTTCATTACTTTGATTACTATGATGCATGTCTTGTGATTTTAAACATGACGTCCTCCACCCCCGAACGTTTCCGCCGTTTCGGTTTTGGGGTGTGACAAATGCCACCTTTACTGTTTTTAGTTCTATTTTCGAAATGAAAATATTAAACATACATAATTCTTGATGAACATTCAATACTTTATTTCTGGCTCGAATCTGAGTTAAGACACTAGAATTTGGATTACAAATAATATGTTCTTTTGGATGATCTCTTGTCCACTCGTCCATCGGTGGATATGCAGGTTCAAAGTCTAAAGGTGTATCTTAGAAAATGTCATTTTATTTTGAACCCTCTCCTGTAATTGAGATATTATCAATTACCTCATGAAAATCATTATTTTGATCATTACTATTATCATGATTCGATCCACTTGGCTCCCCCTCAACCAATGGATTTGAGATGTGATGCTCCCCTTCAACATCAACACAGTTATACATACACTCCCCCTCAGTATGAGCTAGATATGGCATATGCTCCCCCTTAATAGACAAATCATGGTTTTCCTTTTGAGATATCAGACTCAAGTGCTCCTCCTCCACTTGATCATTAGTCAAAACCAGTATTCTTTCGACATTTACCCTTGAAGTTGATGAAGAATGTGCATCATTTTCTTCATTTGTGACTGTTAAATTACCAGAGTGTTTTGATGCTTCAGGAATGTGATTATCATTAACTTGAATTTATACATCAATGGCCTTATTAGGAATCCCAAAAATTAAATTAAGATCAAAATCATAGGAATTCATGATTTCAGATTCAACATTTGTGTAAGCCATAATAGGTTTTTAAAATAAAGACTGTTCAAATCTTTTATCGTAATAGCCATAGAATGTGAGATTGAAAGTTTCTTCAATTTTCCTCGTTCATTTGTTCAACACCCTATAGGATACAAAGTTGTGAGAATATCCTAAGAAGATTCCTTCACCAGCTTTTGACTGTAATTTGGAAAGATTGTCCTTGAGATTCATGATGAAACATCTGCACCCAAAAACATGGAAAAACTTAACATCAGGCTTCCTTTTGTTTATTGTTTCATAAGGTGTAATGTTAAAACGACGATGAATGAAAGAACGATTTTGCGTGAAGAAAGCAGTCGAAACAACCTCTGCCCAAAGATATTGAGGCAAGTTCGCATAGGTAAGCATCATTCTTGCAGCTTCACATAAGGAACGATTCCTCCGTTCTAGAAAACCATTTTGTTGTGGTGTGTAAGGAGACGAAAAATTATGAGATATGCCCAACTCAATCAAGAATGAATTTCGAATTCGATTCTTGAATTCCATACCATTATCACTTTTTATCCTTTGAACTTTCCTTTTTAAGCTCAAATCTATATTCTTGATAAATTCATTAATCACTTGAGCAGTTTCAGACTTCTGTCAAAGAAAGAAAACCCAAGTAAACCTAGAAAAATCAGCAACAATGGCTAATATGCACTTCTTCTTATTGAGAGTCTCAAAAGTCGAAGGTCCACACATGTCAATGTGAAGAAGTTCCAAATGTTCAATGATTTTTAAATCTATGATGATTGGATGCCCTAGTCGATGTTGCTTTCCCTGTTCACATGCAGCACACAACGAATCATTATCAAATTTTAAAACAGGTAAACCTCGAACAAGATCATCAAGAACAAGTTTGTTAATATTTTTGATGTTAAGATGAGAAAACTGTTGATGCCATAACCAACTAAAATTTAAGGATGCTTTTGATAGAAAACATACTGAAGGTAGACCCATAATTGGTTTTAAGTAAGGAATGAACATATCTCCTTTCCATTTAGACTTCAGTAAAATTTCCTCCGTTTCCTTGTTCAAAATAATACTTCCTTCCTCATCAAAGTGAACCTGATTTCCAGTGCCAATAACTAGTTGTGAAACATTAATCAGGTGGTGCTTTAATCCTTTAACATATGTATCTCCATTCACATTGAATTTCCTATTTGTTAATTTTCCGTATCCTTTGACTATACATTTGTTGTTGTTTCCAAACTTTACTACTCTAGCATTGTCCAGCTTTCGAAAATCATGCAAATTCTCCTTCCTTCCAGTTATGTCACGCGAGCATCTACTATCAATATACCTGGTTTCGTCATATTGCTCGTCACAAAGAACCTGTGATCAGTTAGAAGAATTTAGGTCCCAAAGACATTTTGGGTCCTTGGACATTAGTTTGGAACACATTATGCAATGAAGAATTTAAAACCTAATAACGAAATTTCGATTTAAAACTGTCAATTAAGTCAATTTCATTGACGTTAGGCATCGAAATGTAATCATCAATGGGAAAGGTTAAACATTGACTTTCTTTTCCCTCAACCCTTTGATTGATGTACCTAACATCACTTCTCCTTTTTGCGAATGATGTTGTCATCTTCTGTTTTGAATTGGGATTTGGAAAATGTGGATATCTTGGTTTGAATGGTTCACTTTTTCTTTCCTTTAACTTCCAATTTTTCAAATTCTCTTTTTGGGTGATTCCGAAAATGATTTTGATATTTATTTCAAAAACCAACACCACTTTGTTGAAAAACTTTTCTATTTTGATCATAACTTGTTTGTGCATGATTTGGACAAAAATTCCTTCGTCCATTATTTTGAACAAAATTTGTTTGTTCATTGTTGTGAACAAAACGACTACTTCCATGACATTGACAAAACTTTCTTTGATCACGATTTTGAACATAGGTTCCGTTTCCATGACTTTGAAAACCGTGTGGTCGAAATTGATTCTAGACATTGGTTCGACTCTTTTGAATACCATTTTGCTTTTGAAATTGTTTGTTTTAAATTATGTTGTGTTTCGCGAAAACGTCGAAACAGTTCCAGAGGATTTTAGAAAAAAAACCTTTTGGTTATGAAAATCTTTTATATTTTTTCAATATGCTTTATTTTGTGCATTTGATTTCAAAAATCCTTCCTCACAAGCCAATTTCTCTAGTTTTTCCTTTGAAAGATTGTGTTTTCACCTTTTGATGTTTTGTATCATTAGTTAAAGAGTTAACACCTTTTTCTTTGTTTTTATTATCAACAACTGATTTATAAAATTTCACTGCCCAAACACATTTTGGTTTTTGTTGATGAAAAGTTGTGTTTTTTTTATCAAACCATTTTCGGCAATGTTGAGTTTTTCTTCACTGGTCAAACCATTTTCTTTGGATTTTATTAAAACCATTTTTGACCACAAATCTTATGATTGGTTTCTCCTTCGAATCGCTATCCTCATCAATAATGTAGTCTTCGACCACCACATGATCCAGAGGATCGCATGCTTTGGACGTGGAAGGTTGATCACTTTTTACTTTCGGCATTGAATCATTACAATTTTCTTTACCTTTAGCCATAGAATTCACATTAATCACAGACAATATGAGGAATCAACACATTCCTCAACCTCAATTTCACTGATATCATCTGAATTGTCACACCCCAAACTAGAATGGCAGAAACGTCTGATGGCGGATGGAGTGACTTCATTTACAGTATCATAACGATTGAATAGTAATGAAACATAGCAACCACAAACATTTTTACATTGATAATACAAGATTACATTGTTTACAACTTTGTTTTGCTCAAAAGTTAAATATGAATAACAAAAGTAGAAAACATAATGTAGTGACACCGGGCCTCAAGATGTGGTGAATGCATGTCTACTAATTCCCTAAGAATACAGGTGGTTTTGAAAAGTGTCAACAATTAAATTGGTGAGTTCATAAGAATTTAGTGCGAGAAGGATTTGTAACGTTTTCGAGAAAATGATTTTTGTATACTTCTAGAAAATCCGATATTTTCTTTAAAAACGAGCTGTAAGTCTTATACCCAAGACTAAAAATTTATGTATTTTCTTTGTATCTTTTCCTTGTAAAATGATAATGTATGTTTCCAAAAATCCAATATTTTCTTATGTATGAACTGTAGATGTATGTATTTCCTTTGTATACTTTCCTTGTAATTGTAAAATATATGTTCCCAGAAAATCCAATATTTTCTGATGTATGAAAACTGTAGTCTTAAACCCTAAGACCGAAATGTATGAGTGTTGTTGTACTGAACAATAGTATGTAGTTATATCTTTTTAGAAAAAACTAATGAATTGTAAGCTTCCCGTAAACCGAGATAGTATCGTTAACCCCAATGTGAGTTATTTTAACCATGATAATATGACTGTTATGCCTGAATTACATTCATCAGCCATCGGAATCGGTAAGACATTTTTCACCCTAGACTTGTCGGTCTAACTGTAGTGAACAACAGAGGTGTGGGGTTGTCAATCTTGTATAGATCTATACACAATGGTCTCGCTCTCCCTCCAGGAGACTCTGGTTATAATTCAAAACTTAAGGTGTATGCTAGGTAGGTACGGTGAAGAGAATGTCTCACAAGAGCATTAACTGATTTATGTGAACTGTGACTCTTTTTTCTTGTAAAACGAGATAAGTATATCATTGAACAATTTTATGTATCTTCTAAAATATAGGTGTGGCTTGTAACTTCCAGACTATACCAATTATAGTTTATCTTGTTTGTTTGAAAATTATTTATATAATCTTTTATATAAATAAGAATGCGAATTTTGTCTAGTACCAAAATGTGAAATCAAAACATAATATTTTTGGGTTAAAACCCACCAAAGAAGTAAATGGCTATAATGTAATCATTTTTGCTAGAAAATCTATCTTTTAGAAAAAGTTTCCAAAAACCATGTGGTTTTACAATCATAAATTTTCTTATGATTTTATAACATAGATTATGATTATTTTAACAATATGAATATCACAATTATTTATACCAAAAACTAGTATAAACCATACCTTACGTAAATAATATTTTATCTTTAACATAACGATGAAAACATGAAATTATTTGCGGGATAAACAAAGTTTAACTTGTATTCCCCCTCCCCCCTAAAACATGAAAAAGCTTGAAAATATGGGGGTATTAACTCACCTTGAAAGGATTTGTGGGTTGATTGAGATGATAATGTTGAGAAGACTCCAAGTCTAAACTCTTGTTTGAAATATATGGACTTCCTTGGAGATGGCTTTATCCTAAGTGTTTTAACACATTCAGAGTGTATGATTGGAATGAACTAAACATAGAATTCAATGGATGTCAAGGGAGTCTCGAATTTACTTACCAAAACCTAGGAAAATGCTTGAAGAATTAAGCCTCTTTAAAGCTTGAAGTTTGAACTCTTGAGAGCAAATGGGAATTTCATAGTGAGTGGGAATGGGATTTGTGATAAGTGAGGGAGTGTTTTCATGTTTAATAATAACAAGGTGATGATAATACATTTACTTGGAAGTATGGAGGTTAAAACATTGATATTTGATGGATAATATGTGGGTTACTGTGAGTTCATTGGGATTGGGTGAGTTTTCAAATCCTAAAGTCAACTTTTCTTGTCTTATCCTCATCCTAGACTGCAAACCTCCTTAAAACACTTTAGTATGACCGAAATAACTTCACTTCCTTTTTGAAATCGGTCCTAATTCTTCCCACTATTGTGATTTCGGTCTTAATGGACTCACCCTTAGGGTTTTTGGCCTTAATGGACAAATGACATGCGTTTTCGGCCTTAGTGTTACTCCTAGTATGTGATTTTGATCAAGGGGTGTCCTAGGGTGTTGATTTCGGTCCTAGGTACCTTGTTTTGGGTTTCATTCTGGTCCTAAATTGTCCATACAAGGTTTTTTCAGCCATAGTGGAGTGTGATGCTATAAATCCTAAGAAATTGTTTAATGCGTGCTTTCTTGTTGACTTGTCAATGTCAATTAGATCATGGTTCCTCAAGACTTATATATATATATATATATATATATATATATATATATATATATATATATATATATATATATATATATATATATATATATATATATGATAGCTTATAAATCAATGCCTGTTTTGGCTTTCAAGTTTTGATTGTATTAGGGTTACAATTTAGACCTTGCTTTATCCAAATCTTCCGGGTTGTCACATCATCCCCGCATTAAGGGGAATTTCGTCTCGAAATTAGCATCTTGGAAGGCTCTTGCAACTAGGAGAAAAGTTGCGGGTATCTCTGTTTCGTCTGGTCTCTTTGTTCCTAGGGGAATTTAGTTTCTTGTTTAGCATTTCGGCGAACCTTCTCTACTGGTATTTGACCTTGTTCTTTTGGGTTTCCCTGACCATGATCCACGCATGTTCCTCTTTGGGGTGTAGTTTCTTGTTTGCCTTCACTTAATCGAGAGGGACTACAAGAGTTTCGGCGGCCAAACACTTCTTAGGGTTGGACACGTGGAATGTGGGATGTATGATGCGGAGTTCTTGTGGTAACCGAAGTCTACGGGCCAATGCGTCAATCTAGGCGAGGATCTTGAATGGTATAATGAGGTTTGTGTACTTGACACCCTAGAGGTAGTGTCTCCAGACCTTTAGACAAGCACTATTGTCACTATGGTTAAGGTTGCATGTGGTGTAGTTGGCCTTATGAATCTTAGGCAAATTTGGGAGTTTCTTCCTATGGTATTTTGAGCTAGTGGTACGCCGACTTTGGCTCGTTCCATGAAATTGGTCGAACAGGTCGTTGCTTCGGAATAGGGATATTGATCCTTGATGATGGTTTGTTTGACTCTTGGTATTCAATGGTCCTATGGATAATTAGCCCTTCCTCTTTATGAGTCAGACGGGTGTTCTCTGAGGTTAGAGGCCCGGTTTGATAATTTCCTTACTTATTAGGTCGTTCCATCGACCGGAGAATTTCTATATTTAGGTTGGTGCTAAGTGGCCTTGGGAATTCGGCTACGAGAATGGATCCAAGAGTCGATCAGATTCCAAACTCAACTTGGCACATGGGTGGTATTTCCAAAATAACTTCTGGGAACACCTCGGGGAGGTTATAAACCTTTGGGATACCCCTGATGTCTTTTGCATCTTGTTTCCTATTTCTATTGTGGGCTAGGAAAGAGTGTGGTACCTCTTACATAGATACTTATGAGTCTAGATGAAAGGGACGATTCAGAGGTTCGTCGTTATAGATTAAAAGGGTTTCATAAGTCGGACGGTTAAGGCGAAAGGCCTCTTTGTAGCACATGAATTTGGTATGGTGAGGACCAAGCCAATCCACGTCAAGTGACAATGCTGGAACTTCTTATTGTAACCGGTGTCAGGTCGATTTGGAAGGGGAAATGATTGTTTAGAACGATAGTGTATTCTATGTATATAGTTTTATCCTTGTTATTACTATTGCAAATATTTTGTACTGGGATTAGTGAGTATTAGCAGTACTAGCGCTTTGATAAATAGTGATGAAATTTCGTAGTATGTTTCCTACTTGGTCTCCCTATGATAGTTTGGTGTAAACTACTCGTATATAACTAAGATCGAAAAGAGATTCAAATGAGTGACTATGCCCCAAGTCTACAACCAAACAAGGAACAGGAAGGAAGGCGGAATCATACATTATAAATCTATAGAATATTAATTATATACGACCCTTATGTTTACACCAGCCACTACAGATCACTTGTAAGAGTTCATAGTGTTCATATGAATGAGCTGATTTATTTAGGTGAGAAGGGTAATTTTTGACTTTGATTTTTCATGTTTCGAGGTCTATGGTAGATAATTTCTAAATGGGTACTAGGTTTAGTGGGAAATTCGAGGCTTAAGTACTGTTATTTGGAAACGTACCGATAACCAATGGTGGTTCCAGGGGAGTCTCTCTTGGAGTAGTCATAAATACCCTTCCATTACCACCAACATTCCTTGCTCTTGGACAATTTCTCTTGAAGTGTCCCATTCCACCACACTCATAACAACCTGGGCTTGCTCCAACGTTGGGTATTTGGGTGATGGATTGTGCTGGTGTTCTATAAAAAACGGGCAGTGTGCCCCCTCCCATTGCAGTTTTTGTAGTACATTTCTCGACACACTCCGGTGTGATGGAAATTGCACTTTTTACATTTTGGGAGGTTTCCATCATATCGATTGGGGGTGCTAGAGTAGCAGGAACAATAGTAGGAACAGTAGCAGCGTGGACTGCCACAGTTTGTTGCCTTTTACTAGGTCCTTTAAGTCGGATGCCCCTTTCTTTTGGTCCAAAACTTTCGTTTCTTGGGTAGTATCTCTCCTTTTTCGCAGGGTTTCTTAGGTTTGTGATCTGGGGTATTCTTCCAGGAACACACCTGGTGGTGTTCTTGGTTGCCACCGGGGTTGGCACTCCTGGCACCACTCTCGTTACCATTTGTCTTGATAGTGTTATGTTGTGCCATGACGGCTGTCACGGCGGCTGTTATAGTGGCTTGAAATGTAGTGAGGCCCATTTGTAGAACTGGTGTTTCGCTAGTAGGTTGGTTACTTTCTTGTTGCGACTTGATTCTATTGTATGGCACAAAACAGGTTCGTAAGTAACTATGGTCATTGCTAGTTGTATCTCATCTATACATATTTATGTATATACGTATATAATTTACATGTTTTGTTGTATGATTCCCAAAAGTTTTGACCACATCATCAAAATGTACTTATGGTGACAAGTAGTAGTAGGTGTTGTACGAATGTTAAGTTCATCTAAATAGAAGATAGCTGTCAATACATTTAGTTGATTCAGATTTCATGGGTTCTTAGAGGGCATACCTCTCTTGATTCACTACTACTATTTGAGACGAAAGATGTAGTAAACCTAAAACATAGTGCGAGTAGTGTAGTTACTAACTCACTTGGCTGTACTAGTGTATCATATGCCAAAATGGCGCACAAGGTGCCCAACCATTTCACTCATTTTGCGAGTGGCCTCCTATGCTCTCTGCTCTGCTAAGGCTAGCCTAGCCTTAGCTACAAGGATATGTTGTCTCATGGTGGCCACTTCTTCCTCTAAGGAGTGTAGACGGTTCGTAATGTCCCCCTGTTCTGCTTGCTAGTTCAGTATAGCTCCTGAATGGAGTTCTTGTTCTTCGCGGATGTGTCGAATTCGCATTGTTGCATTTCGGGCTTCGCCTCCAATTTCCATTACCTCATGATGGAGAGCCTGAACCTGGGTGTCTAGACGGGCCACTTGTGGTACAACTGGAGGTAGTGTTTGACCCGTGAGTGTGCTGGAGCCTGGGTTATGGTGTAGTGGGTACATGCCTAAGGCGAATCGTCGACCATCACTTCTAGCTTAGACATGTTCCTGGTTTTCCCCTCATGGAGGTGCATCCTGGACAGGGTGGATGTTAGCAACGAAGTTGGCCCTTGCATGAGCAATACTTTCATACTACTTATGTTCGTCCCAAGAGAGCCCCTATTGGATGCTTATGTACTTGGGAGGAAGGAGGTGAAAGGGTCTCCCGCCCGCTCCCGATAGAGTAAGGCTCGCTAAGGATCTCTCCATCGCTTTCATCCTCATTTAACTCCTCATCAGAATCCTCTCCCTTGTAATCCACCTCTTGGTATTCTTCAGGACCGACTTCTGGGTTCTCCTCATGAATCTCTTCTGGCTCCTCCTCGATCCATCTATTGGCTACCACAGTAGGGTAGTGGGGGTCTTCGTGGTGAAATTTAGCCATGTTGTCTTTGTGAGAATAGGGGTGCGTAAAGAATCTATGGAATTAATGTAAGTATTTATAAATGAAACTTTTTATGGTATGACTCCTTATTGGGTCCTCCTATAATGACGTAGTGTATATAAGTTGTATATAAATAAGATAGTATAGACCTTCAAATAAGTGATCCTACTCAAAGACCACAACCAGACAAGGAACAGGAAGTAGAGCGAAATCACAGATCCTAAGTGTATAAAATCTTAATTATATATAAGCTTAATGTATACACTAAGTAATTATAGATCTGCCAGTGAGGGTCTTTAGTTTTCACATGATTTATTTATTGTATCATAAAATACTCCTATAGTATTTTAAGCTTTATGTTTGGTTCTAGAGTTTCGTGGTATATAAATTTGGTAAGTTTTAGACTTGCTCCTCTCCACAACTATTCCTAGGCATATGCTAGTCACCTCTCGGATAAATATAGTTGATTAGGCTATATTCATCCTAGACCTGATTACATACACCATGGTTTAATCGTAGTGTCCAACTTATCTTAATACTTTTTTTGTTCTTATTATGACACTGTTCTAGTATGTATGTATGTATGTATGTATGTATGTATGTATGTATGTATGTATGTATGTATGTATGTATATTTCTAAAAAATATTATTACTTTTATAAGTATAACTCTTGGTCAGAGTGTTTTAGTCCCATTTTATTTATAATTGTATATCTTGTATGGTTTGATATACTAGTTCACTATAAACGACACTCTGATACCAATCTGTCACACCACCAAACCAGAACGACATAAATGTATGGGGGCGGATGGAGTGACTTCATGCACAATATCATAACGATTGAATAGTAATGAAACCTAGGAAACCAAACATTCATACATTGAAAATACAAGTTTACATCATTTACAACTTTTTTTTGCTCAAATGTTAATTACGGATAACAAAAGTAGAAAACATAATGCAGCGATGTCGAGCCTCAAGGTGTGGTGAATACATGTCTATGGATTCCCTGAGAATACAAGTGGTTTTGAAAAGTGTCAACAATTAAGTTGGTGAGTTCATAAGCATTTAGTGCGAGAAGGATTCGTAACGTTTTCAAAAAACGATTTTTGTATACTTCTAGAAAATATGATATTTTATTTCAAAATGAGCTGTAAGTCTTTTACCCATGACTAAAAATGTATGTATTTTCTTTTTATCTTTTCCTTGTAAAATGATAATGTATGTTTCCAAAAATTCAATATTTTCTTATGTATGAACTGTAGATGTATGTATTCCCTTTGTATATTTTCCTTGTAATTGTAAAATATATGTTCCTAGAAAATCCAATATTTTCTGATGTATGAAAATTGTAGTCTTAAACCCAAAGACCGAAATGCATGAGTATTGTTGTACTGAACAATAGTATGTAGTTATATCTTTTTAGAAAAAAAAACTAATAAAGTGTAAGCTTCCCGTAAACCGAGATAGTATCGTTAACCCCAATGTGAGTTATTATAACCATGCTAATATGAATGTTACGTCTGAACGACATTCTTCAAGCGTCGGAATTGGTAAGACATTTGACACCCAAGACTTGCCAGTCTAACTATAGTGAACATGTGAGGTGTGGGGTTGTCAATCACGTATAGATCTATACACAACGGTCCCGCTGTCCCTCCAGGAGATTCTGGTTATAATGTAGGACTTATGGTGTATACTAGGTAGGTACGGTGAAGAGAATGTCTCACAAGAGCATTAACTAATTTATGTGAACTGTGAGTCTTTTTCTTGTAAAACGATATAAGTATATCTTTGAAGAATTTTATGTATCTTCTAAAATATAGGAGTGGTTTGTAACTTCCAGACTACACCAATTATAGTTTATCTTGTTTTTTGGAAAACTATATATATAATCTTTTATATAAATAAGAATGTGTATTTTGTCTAGTGCCAAAATATGAAATCAAAACATAATAGTTTTGGGTTAAAACCCACCAAATAAGTAAATGGCTATAATGTAATCATTTTTTCTAGAAAATACATCTTTTAGAAAAAGTTTCCAAAAACCATGTAGTTTTACAATCATAAATTTTCTTATGATTTTATAACATAGATTATGTTAGTTTTAACAATATGTATATCACAATTATTTATACCAAAAACTAGTATAAACCATAACTTACGTAAATAATATTTTATCTTTAACATAACGATGAAAACATGAAATTATTTGTGGGATAAACAAAGTTTAACTTGTATTCCCCCCTCCCCCCTAAAACATGAAAAAGCTTGAAAATATAGGGGTATTAACTCACCTTGAAAGGATTTGTGGGTTGATTGAGATGATAATGTTAAGAAGACTCCAAGTCTAAACTCTTGTTTGAAATAGATGGACTTCCTTGGAGATGGCTTTATCCTAAATGTTTTAACACATTTAGAGTGTGTGATTGGAATGAACTAAACATAGAATTGAATGGATGCCAAGGAGTCTCGAATATACTTACCAAAACCTAGGAAAATGCTTGAAGAATTAAGCCTCTTTAAAGCTTGAAGTTTGAACTCTTGAGAGCAAATGGGAATTTCATAGTGAGTGGGAATGGGATTTGTGATAAGTGAGGGAGTGTTTTCGTGTTTAATAGAAGCAAGGTTATGATAAGACATTTACTTGGATAGTACGTGGGTTACTGTGAGTTCATTGGGAATGGGTGAGTTTTCAAATCTTAAAGTCAACTTTCCTTGTCTTATCCTCATCCTAGACCGCAAACCTCCTTAAAACACTTTAGTATGACCAAAATCACTTCATTTCCTTTTTGAATTCGGTCCTAGTTCCTCTTACTATTGTGATTTCGGTCTTAATGGACTCACCCTTAGGGTTTTTGGCCTTAATGGACAAATGGCATGATTATTCAGCTTTAGTGTTACTCCTAGCTTGTGATTTCGGTCAAAGGGGTGTCCTAGGGTGTTGATTTCGGTCCTAGGTACCTTGTTTTGAATTTGATTTCGGTCCTAACTTGTCCCTAAAAGGTGTTTCTGGCCATTTTGGAATGTTATGATATAAACTAGGTGTCAAACCCGTGTAATACACGAGCTGATTTAAAAAAAGATTTAAACATTAAAATGTAAACATAAAATATTTTTTAATGTACAACTTTAAAATAAGAAAAAAAAATGTATTTATTGCAATTTAGTATCATATATATGATATTTAATACTTTACATATATAAGTATATGATTTTAATTTTAAAAATTAAAACAAACCAAAAATTGACAAGTGGATAATATTTATTTCAAAAATACCATAAAATGACAAGTGTCAAAACTTATGAAAGATTGACATGTGGCATAAAAAACCTTTATTTATTGAGGAGGATTCTAAGAAATTGTTTAATGTGTGCTTTCTTGTTGACTTGACAATGTTAATTACATCATGGTTCCTCAAGACTTATATATATATACATATATATATATATATATATATATATATATATATATATATATATATATATATATATATATATATATATATAGATATATATATATATATATATATATATATATATATATATATATATATATATATGATAGCTTATAAATCAATGCCCTTTTTGCTTTCAAGGTTCTATTGTATTAGGGTTACAATTTAGACCTAGCATGATCCAAATATTTCGGGTTGTCACAAGAATCATCTTCGATGTTAGCAAAATTTTGTTGAGAGCCAAGTGTTGAATTCTCAGTCATGTTCAAAAATCAAGACATGTTCGGTTTTAGTTAATGTCGTATTCACAATATGCACAAGGTCATCAACATTCAAATGTTCATTAATATTTATAATTCCATAAGCATATCAATCATTTGGAACTTTATCAAAATCTGCTATCTTACTTTCACAATCTTAAGTAGTTGCATTTATTTGTTCTCTTTTTGAAAGCAAGAAAAAGAAGTAGTTTACAATGTTGTTCACTACAAATTTCAGGAGAATGATGAAGTTCAATAATTTTAGCATACAATCTCCTATCATAATTGTAACACCCCGTTCCGAATCAATTCCAAATTCGAGGTTGTGGCCTGAATAACGGTCATCATAAGGATTAAGGCCTTTAAAAAGGTAAGATTTAGGCCCATTTGGATGTGGGTAATGTAGATATGTGACCTAATAGTTCGGTTTTCACTTTGGAGTCAAAGGGTAAAATGGGAATGTAGTGTTTTAGACTTCTTTTATGAATTATGGATTTTAGTTTGATGTGTTCTAAGTTAAAAGTAATTAGTAGGGTTTTAGAGCTCCTCAACACCTTTTCGTGGATAAAAAGAATGTTGGAAATGGAGTTACAACGAAGAAGTTATGACCCTTTGAAGTTTGGGTGGTTTTGGGCCAAGCTGAGTATGTTGGCCGTACAAAAAGGTATATGTTGGGTGTACTAATGGAATCCTGAGTACGTTAGGCGTACCAGGAGTACACCGGGCGTATGCAATCAGTGCCCAAACCCACTCCATTCTCAGCCTCCACCCCTCCAACACCCCTTTCATGATACCATAACCTTAGATAAGCCTTTTGACCTAAAAGAAGGTGATTTTGAGTGCTTTGGAGTATGCATGGTGCACCTTGGAGAAGAAGGAACTTCTTGCAAAAGTGTTGGTTGCATTGGAGCTTATAGATCTGGACTTTGTTCACCTTCATCTATCTTCTAGAGGTATAAAGTTTGAATCTTGATGATGCATTTTTTAGATCTAGCTAGTT